>NC_133131.1:149200340-149502735 GCF_048418815.1 Hemitrygon akajei
AAGTTACCACAACCTTTTATCAGAGATTTCTCACATTTCAGAAACTTTCAGACTCGCCCTCTGAAAATCTTATCTTCTCTGATACCTTTACTTCCTCAACTTTTGTTCATGACACGTTTTTTGTATTTGTAATCATGTAGTTCCTTGTAGTGTTAAAGCCCTTCTGTTTTGATATCTTGACCATTCCAGCATTGTGTTTTTCCTTCATGTTTCAAACATCTACGTATTTTCATTTGTTGTGAAGTTATATTCAGAGACTGGACATTTCCTGAAAATGTTAATTTAGGGATTGGTGGTCAGTGCATTGTGAAATCTTAAAACTACTTTACCCTTTAAGGAGATGGGTGAATTATTGCAGCGAGATATGCACTCAAAGAAATATGCTTTTGAAACTGTTGAGGAAATCTATAATAAAAATTGCAAATAGCTATTATACAGGTAATAAAATGGGCTTTATTCACAAGAGCAACATTTTCAAAATGAGAAAGAAAGTAGCATTTATAATGCATCAGGGACACTTAAAGAGTGTTGCTATCATAATATTAGTCCAATAATTGCCAGTCACAGTGCTGAAAAATTTAAGTGTAATGAAGCTACCAAGTGCAAAACTCAGAAAATTATTAACAATTGTTCACGCTTTAGCTCATTTCATTGGATATATTCACATTTCAAACCTTTTTATATCACTTTACTGGATAATTTAAATCTGAAGGCTTAGGTGTTTGCGTTTAGTATATTCAGCAACAATATGCAATACCTTGGCGGTGACCTTCCCATCTGTTGAACAAATGTTTGCATTCTTGCATCGCAGTTGTCTAGTGTATTATTATAGCCTCACTCTTGCTAATTCTGCAAGGCAAGAAATAAACTACAGTGTTGTTTCCTTTGATTGCAAGCTTTGACAGCACTCTGGTACAACTGTGGATTTCAGGGACCATGCTGAGTGATCCATGCTGGCCAAAGTGTCTTCCTGAGTAAGCTTCATTTGCATGAATCCATCTAAACCTTTCCTATCTGTACACCTGTGCAAACTTAAGTGTAAACTTACCAAATCCTACCACTTCCTCTGGCAGTTCATTCCATAAAACAACATCTTCTCCATGAATAATTTACCACCCAGGTCGCTTTTCAATCTTCCCACTCTCACTTTAAACATAAGCCACTAGGAAAACAAGACTGTGATGATCATTGTTATCTATGCTGATCATGAATGTATAGGCATCTGTAAAATCACTCTTCAGTCACCTTCAAGCCTATTCCGCCTCTCTCTTTATGCCTCAAGTTCTCCAGTCATGGCAGTATTATAGAGAATCTTCTATGTGCCCTGTAGCTTAATTAAATCTTTATCATAATAGGGCAACCAGAACAGCACACAGTGCTCTATGCTTGGTCTCTCCGACATCTTGTACCACTGTAACATGATGTTCTAACTTGTAATCAGCCTCTGTCTAATGAAGGCAAGCATGCCATATATCTTCTTCAGAACCTTGTCTACCTGTGTGCCAATTTCAGGGAACTGTGTATGTGCACCCCACAACACTCTCCGGAGACATGTCATTCACTGTGTATGTACTGGCTTGGTCTAGCTTCCTAAAATGCATTACTTCACACTTACTGAGTGAAATTCCATCCACCATTCCTTGGCCCACTTTCTGTTAATATAGATCCTGTTGTAACTTCAGACCATAAGGCATAGCAGCAGGATTAGGCCGTCTGGCCCATCGAGTCTGCTCTGCCATTCAATCATGGCTGATCCTTTTTTCTGCCTCCTCACACTCCTTACACCACCAATTGTGGCATCATTCACAAACATACTAATCACTCCACCTATGTTCTCAACCATCTGCTGTGGAGAAGCCTCTGCACAGGAACGGGCAAAGCTGCAGAGGGCTGGAAACTCATCCTGGACACTAGCCTCCCCACCATCAAGAACATCTTCAAAATGTGGCATCCATCATTAAGGACGCTCACCACCATGGACATGCCCTATTCTCATTACTACATCAGGGAAGGGGTGCAGTAACCTGGAGTCATTTAGGGACAGCTCCTTCCCCTCTGCCATCAGATTTCTGAATGGGTAATAAAACCATGAACACTAACTTATATGTTGGTCTCCTTTTGCACTGACTTACTGTATGCATATACCGCTGAGAAACAACATTATGGCAATGAGAAGGTCATGCTTGGTGCTTGTCTTTTGTATGGCTAGAACTAGTAATGGCAAAGGTGTATGACATGTGGTCTGGCAACAAATTTAGCCAAAGGAAGATGTCACACTAGCACTCAATGATTTGAGTGTTATAATTAATAAAGAAGAAATGGTCTACCCTGAAGGTGATGACGAATTGCCATATAAAAGGTTAGGAGGGAGACTGTATAGGGCCAGTTAGGCTTATATCCGCTAGAATTCAGGGGAGTGAGAGAAATATTGAGTGAAGCACAGAAGATCTTAAGGGCTGTGAGAGAGCGGTCAGAGTGTTCCCTCATTTGAGAGAATTTAGAAATTAGGTTCATTATTTAAAATTAGCGGTGTGCTTATTTACCATCTGAGCAGCTGAGAATTCCTCAAAATCTATCTCATTCTGGCCTTACATCTTATTGTCTGCACTTTCACTGTAGCAAGAACACTTTATTCTACTTTTGGTTTGGTTTTTCCCTTGCACTACCTCAATACACTAATATGTCAAAGTGATTCATAGTATACAAAACAGAGTTTGGTACATTTAACAAAAATAAACCAATTTACAATTTGCATTTTCAATCGTGAATCCTAATTTTTAACTCAGAAGTAACTTTTCAGAGGCTTTTTTGTAATCAAAATGAACTGTATTCTTCATTAAAAAAATATTCACATGATAAACCCTGCAATGCCTTTTCATTCTTTGCATTCATAGTCGATACTTTCAGTGCTGTTGGAATATGTTCCTACGCATCAATAGCGTTAATGCCATTCATGTGCCCACCTAGGGTGGTTCACTCCCACAATAATTGAAGGGTTTCCTCAACCAACCCAACCACTCCTTCTCCAGAAGTGGTAGAACCCTTTTTCCACCGAGCCCTTGTGGTGGCTGCACTGAAGCTTTAAACCAAAGGGCGTCTTTCACTGAGCTGATAATCTGTCTCTGTGTGCCCCCGGGAACAGCCCATAAATCAGAGTCCTCTGTCACACGGCTGCTTGGGATGGACCATAACACAGGCCCTTGCATCTTTCTCCACACCTTGTTCGCAGGCCCACAGTACGCGAAAGGCAAGATACCGTCTCTTCCCCACTACAGACAACCTTTTCAGAGATGGCTTTTTGAAACAATTCCATCATGATGTGGAATATCCTGTTTTGGTTTCACAGTAAAGCACAGATACACATTCTAACAGTGGCTGACCGGTCAGATGTTGCTGATCAGGGATTTGTTCAAACAGCAAGGTACAGACTGCTCTTACTGATACTGCTTCTTAAATTTAACCCCACAGATATTATCGCACCCTGCTGTGTTAAATATGTAAAAAATGCTCCTTGTGATTTACTGCTCCCTGCTACTAGTGACAGGGCAATGAATGTGTTTCTAAAGCAGAAATTTTCTTGCCAGTGAGAATTTCACAGTTGATGTACTTTGATCAAGTCACAATCGTTGTCTGACATACACTGCATAATTTGTCAAGAGATGAGGGACAAGCTTAATAATAATTGGAAGGCATCCTCCAATTTAAATGTGGGGCGGACTCCAAGACACAGGGGATAAATGTTTGCTTTGTTCCTGCTGGCACTGATGAAAGGGATTTTGTAAAGTTTCAGCCCAATTCTGAAGAGTATTGAGATCCTCATCACAAGATGATCCATAATTTAGTTCAAACAAGCATAAAGCATTGCAACATAACTTTGAAAGTTTACTGGATTTGTTAATTCGTGCAGAATTTTGAAATTTACACTACTGCACTGGATGGTTGTTGCTCTCCACTCCACAGTAAGATACTTTATTTAGCATCCATCATTACGGATCCCAAACCAACCGTACCATGCTCCCTTCTTGATATTCCCTTCAGGCAGCAAGTACAGGAGCCTGAAGACCCACACTCCAAAGTTCAACAGCAGCTTCCTCCCCACTGCTATCAAGTTCTTGACTGACCTGAAATGCTCAATCAATTTTTATATATAGTTGTTCATAATTGGATAGTGGATTGGATAGTGGACTACTTGACAGATAGACCTCAGTATGTGTGGTTGGGAGACTGTAGGTCTGACACGGTGGTCAGCAGCACAGGAGCGCCACAGGGAACCGTACTCTCTCCGGTCCTGTTCACCCTGTACACATCAGACTTCCAATATAACTCGGAGTCCTGCCATGTGCAGAAGTTCGCTGATGACACGGCCATAGTGGGGTGTGTCAGGAATGGACAGGAGGAAGAGTATAGGAAACTGATACAGGACTTTGTGATATGGTGCAACTCAAACTACCTGCGTCTCAATATCACCAAGACCAAGGAGATGGTGGTGGACTTTAGGAGATCTAGGCCTCATATGGAGCCAGTGATCATTAATGGAGAATGTGTGGAGCAGGTTAAGACCTACAAATATCTGGGAGTACAGTTAGACGAGAAGCTAGACTGGACTGCCAACACAGATGCCTTGTGCAGGAAGGCACAGAGTCGACTGTACTTCCTTAGAAGGTTGGCGTCATTCAATGTCTGTAGTGAGATGCTGAAGATGTTCTATAGGTCAGTTGTGGAGAGCGCCCTCTTCTTTGTGGTGGTGTGTTGGGGAGGAAGCATTAAGAAGAGGGACGCCTCACGTCTTAATAAGCTGGTAAGGAAGGCGGGCTCTGTCGTGGGCAAAGTACTGGAGAGTTTAACATCGGTAGCTGAGCGAAGGGCGCTGAGTAGGCTACGGTCAATTATGGAAAACTCTGAACATCCTCTACATAGCACCATCCAGAGACAGAGAAGCAGTTTCAGCGACAGGTTACTATCGATGCAATGCTCCTCAGACAGGATGAAGAGGTCAATGCTCCCCAATGCCATTAGGCTTTACAATTCAACCGCCAGGACTTAAGAACTTTTTAAAAGCTATTACTAATGCTTTTTGAGATAGTGATTTAGATGCATATCATATTTTTTTTACTGAGTTAAGTATTGTATGTAATTAGTTTTGCTACAACAAGTGTATGGGACATTGGAAAAAAAGTTGAATTTCCCCATGGGGATGAATAAAGTATCTATCTATCTATCTATCTAAATTCCATTGTATTTCTTTATTTTCTGTAAATGCCTGCAAGAAAATTAATCTCAAGGTAGTTTATGGTACCATGTATGAACTTTAATAATAATTTTTAATTTGATTTTGATTTTAACACTGCCTCAGACTATATTTTTTTCTCTCTCAATTTATGCTTATGAAGTTATGTTGGATTTTGTCATCTGAGTTACTGTATGCAATTTAAATTTATGTTAATTTAAATTTGTTGTATTTATAATGTAGTGCACTCCTGCTGCAATAAAGTTATTTTATGGTATTTATAGCCTAGGTCAGTATGTCTGTGACAACCATTAACTTGAACATAGAATGGTGGGGTGCAGATACGTCTCTAGGAGAGGAGGGATAAGGAGCTCCTTCCCTCCACTGGCCTGCAAGTCACAGTCACCCTTGGGCAAAGCGTAATACCTGCTTAGACCCCCGATCAGGGTCACGTGAAGGCATGGCTGTGGGTGGTGGATGGTCGCATGAGCAGTCAGTGCATATATCAAGTCCTGGTTATGCAACCACTAACCCCATACAGA
The DNA here is from genome assembly GCF_048418815.1 of Hemitrygon akajei. Classification (NCBI taxonomy): domain Eukaryota; kingdom Metazoa; phylum Chordata; class Chondrichthyes; order Myliobatiformes; family Dasyatidae; genus Hemitrygon; species Hemitrygon akajei. The sequence continues at coordinate 149,206,110 of NC_133131.1, forward strand.
CAATCTCTGAGGAGTATTGATAATGACTGCGATCACCTGTCTTGTACGGACATTGCCCAGAAGAAAGTAATGGCAAACCACTTCTGGAGAAAAATTTGCCAAGATTAATCATGACGATGAATGCCCATATCACATGACATAACACATAATGATTGTGCTGCCTTTATGGCAGTTATTTAGTTTATAATATCTTCGCTTAGTAATTCATATGTTAGCATTTTTTAGTTAAAGTTAGGATTGTTTAAGTAAATTCGTTGTCTGTAATATATCGCGGCATGCGATGACGTCACATCCGGTTTCGCCGCGTCCTGTGGGAAAATACCGGTTTGGAGAAACGGGAAGGTGGGGGGGGGGGGGGGGGGCAGACAGGTGCGAGTCCAGCGCAGCAAAGTTTTCTTTCTACGCACCAGAAACATAGTGAAAGCAACGCTGTAAGTCACGAGATAATCGATATGTTGAATTAAAATGTTAACACCGATCCTGTTAAAAGTAACGATGGTCGATAAGGTTTATGTTTTCGTTAGTTAAAGAGTCGGGATAGTTTGTGTTGAAGTGTATTTAAAGCAGTCAATGGCGTAGGTAGTGTTAGGGTTAATGTTAGGGTTAATTCGAGACTGCCATTACAGGTCAGGAGTGGCTCACGTAATGAGAGGGAGGGGGGAAGCGAAACTGGGGACTCCGCTACACCGAAACTACTAGTGTCACGCGATTCAGTAAACAAAAGAAACAGGTAACTCGTGCGTGTATGACATCGGGCCAATAAGATGGACACAAGTGCCCGATGTTACCTAATATGTAGCGGGGGGTTGTGCTGGGGGGAAAAGGGATATAAATAAGAGCAGATTGTAAGGGGAGGTCGGAACGTGCCTTCTCCAGCGACTCCGTCGATTCGCTGTGCCAGTTACGAATTCTGCAATAAACCCAAGTTTTGTAATATTCCGGTGTTGGTTGTCTCTCTTCCTAAACGAACACAGGGCAGAATTTCAAGCCCAACATTTGGTGACCCCGACGTGGGGAGGGAGAGACAACACAGGCTGGCGGGTCCGACAGCAGACAACTTGCGGCCGCAAACTCGACTAAGGTCAGGAAGTGCCTGTTATATCGAAGACTTCCACTAGATAGTTAAATCTCTGAGTTAGATCTTGTCTGCTGACGGATCCTCACCAACCCCAAATTACCCTGGGAGAGATCATTCCCGGTGCAGAATCGTGACTGGTAAGTACTAAGTCTTATCTGTTTTTCGGAAGATCCTCTGCCTGTGGAAAAGTCTTCTGAGTGAGGGTACCCGCCGCCCACGAAGGGCATAAAAGTCTCAGGAGTGAGGAGGAGAAGAGAAAAGTGTCGCGGTACACCGTAGTACACAGGGATACTGACGGCGCCTACCTTAGACTGGTTGTTAAGAGGAGAAATCTCCCACGCGAAGGTCAGGTTTTGAAAGGTGACCGTCCCACATTTGATCCTCTCTGTGTACTAGGGAGCCATGGAGCACTTCAATTTCGAGTTACCGAAACTCAGACATTTGTGTGTTGAGTAACAGAGTATATGAGAGTTTTTAGAAATATGGTAAAATTGATAACTGTGCGAGTTCAATAATCTAACAGTGAGCAGCCGCAGGGGTCGGACACCATCAAGGTAGGAGTGGAAGTGTTCCTCCTAGGCCCGGGAAAGCTCACATGGAACGGAAAACGGTGGCATGGTCCATACCCTGTCACCGAGGTCTCCAACAGGGCATTAAAAGGTAAGAAGGGAGGGGGTCAATAACTGGCATCATTTTCTACTGGCTAAATAAGACCTCTGGCAAGTGGGGAGCGTTTCTGGGACAGTCGGCTCTAGGACTGTCTATTTCAATTGCTATCTTTATTATGTGTGGTTGTTGTTGCGGGACCTTAGATCGAGCCTTGACCGGAAAGGATGGACCTCCACCGGCGTACCAGGCACCCTTGTTCCCGGTGGAAGGGGAGGACACGGCCCTCCCGGAAAGCGGACGCGCTATGGGAGGACACGGACTGAAATGGACCATGGCAAGGGGGGGATTGTGAATTTGTTCTTGAATAAGTTTTCTGAAATGTTGCATGCTACTTGTAAAAATTGCGGATGTTTAGGGAACCCCTACCCATATTTTGTGACCCTAGGTCGGACAAATCAGGATAAGCAAATAGGGAGGACACGCCAAAGAGTGCCGGGGGACGCTCACCTCCCTGCCTGATCCCGGCAGCCGCGGAAAAGCTTGTAAGGGATGTGGCCTCTGGGAGGCCAAGGGAGGGGGTGTTAGGGTTAATGTTAGGGTTAATTCGAGACTGCCATTACAGGTCAGGAGTGGCTCACGTAATGAGAGGGAGGGGGGAAGCGAAACTGGGGACTCCGCTACACCGAAACTAACAGTGTCACGCGATTCAGTAAACAAAAGAAACAGGTAACTCGTGCGTGTATGACATCGGGCCAATAAGATGGACACAAGTGCCCGATGTTACCTAATATGTAGCGGGGGGTTGTGCTGGGGGGAAAAGGATATAAATAAGAGCAGATTGTAAGGGGAGGTCGGAACGCGCCTTCTCCAGCAACTCCGTTGATTCGCTGTGCCAGTTACGAATTCTGCAATAAACCCAAGTTTTGTAATATTCCGGTGTTGGTTGTCTCTCTTCCTAAACGAACACAGGGCAGAATTTCAAGCCCAACAGTAGATTCTGACTGTATGCTGCACTTTAATGTAATGTAGTTGTTGTAGTTTTACCTTTGCAAGTATTCACGATGTAAATGTGATATCTAGAAGGAAACAAATACTGTACAAATCTTGCATTGTTTTATCAACAGTTTTCACCATACGTTAATGTGGATGAGTGAACAGTAAATGGTTAATCTTACTGCGACCCTGTTTTCATTAACGATGGTTTATCTCGGTGTTTAGTTCGGGTTCCGTTACACCCGAGCAAGAACGCTACAATGATGATGGTGAAAACTGAACTTAGCTTTGTTAAATCTCATGTTCACGATGAAGATCGGAGTTTGCGAAATCAGTCCAAATTTAGGTTAGAGTGTGACAATCAATAGAAAAGTCTGGTGTTGAGGCTTTTCAACATCTCCCTGTTTCATCTTCCTTCTCTTCAGCAGCAGCCTCCCCTTTCCTGCTGGCTGTCGTGGTGTAGCGGTTTGCATAATGATTTGCAGCACAAGCCATCGGAGTTCAGTTCCCATCACTGCCTGTAAGGGGTTTGCACGTTCTCCTGCTGACGGTCTGGGTTCCATTGGCTGCTCTGGTTCCTGTCATGTTGCAAAAATGTACAGCTTAGGGTTAAAGGGTTGTGGACACCAGAAGAAAGGCAACATTTGTAGACTGCCCGAGCACATCATCAGACTGTGCTGGTCATTGAAGCAAACCATGCATTTCACTGTACCTTTCAATGTTCTGATGTTCATGTGAAAAATAAAGCTAATCTTTAAATATATATAAAAAACATTAAACCTTTAAATAATTATATGCCTGCAGGCTGGGATCCTACAGGTTCCTAATCATGTACGTCCTTCTTTCTGTCACTTCTCAAAATTTCTGAAATACTGTAGATGTGGAAAAGAGACCCAGAAAGCAGAGGTGACAGTAAAGACAAGATATTTGGCAGTTTCTGGAAATTTTGAGCAACATACTCCAAATGCCAGAGAAACTGAGGAAGTCAGCCAGTATCTATAGAGCAGGGGTGTCAAACTCATTTTAGGTCACGGGCCGGATTGAGCAAAATGCAGCTTCATGCGGGCCGGATCAGTCGGACGCGTGCGAACGCAGCTTTCGTTGCCTCCGTTTTTTCAGCCTGCTCTCATGTGTCTCAGTCTCTGCTATAACTACAAAGTGTTTCACTTTACAAATTCCGTTTCTTATGAAGAAGACTGCCGAGCAAGACTGCCGAATAAACACTAAAAACCCTGAAAACCTGGTACCTGAATAAACTCAGCATTAGCCACATCATACGCCATAGGCGCTTCGATTACTGGGGCCAGCTTTAATAGTAATTAGATATTATCTCGGGGGCCAAAGATAATTCCACCGCGGGCCGGATTTGGCCCGCGGGCCTTGAGTTTGACATATATGATATAGAGGGAAATAAGCAGTTGACGTTTCAGGTCGAGACACTTCATCAGGGGAGGAATGGAAGAGGGCAGCAGCCAGAATAAGAGTATAGTTGGGGTGGAGTGGACTACTGCCATGATAAGGCCAAACTCAGGTTGGAGGAGCAACCCTTCATATTCCATCCCCTCCCCCTTCAGGTTTCACCTAAATTCTTCCGTTTCTCTCTCCCCTCCACCCCACCCCCCCAACCATTTAAATGTACTCCTTAGCTATTTTTCTTCAGCCCTGCTGAAGGGTATCGGCCTGAAACGTCAACTATAGTTTTTTCCTAGATGCTGCTTGGCTTGCTGAGATCCTCCAGCATTTTGTGCTGTTGCTCTGTGTTCCATTAATACTTCTTGTCGAAGTGAGTTAATGTTATCCAAATAACTTAACCAATGTAAGTGAACAGCTATGGTATTCTTCGCTTTCACGCCTGGCTCTGTGCTAGATGATGAGAAACATGGCTGTAGTAATCACCATCCAATATCACCAATCCTTTCTTTTTTGGCTTATAGGTAGCAAGGATAATTCCTTCAAAAAATTCACACCAAGCTCTCTGCACGATAAGTAAATATATTTAAACAAAGTTAAACTCCATTACTTATTTTCTTACATGCATAGAACTCCTGCTTCACAATGCACAACAGTAACTTTTCAATTCCATAACAAGTGATCCGTGGTGTAAATGGATTTGACAACTGCATTTCATATGGATATTCTTAAAGCACAGACACTCTACAGGAAGGCCACAGGCAATGCTGAGAGCACAAAGCTGTGCTGGAATTATCAGTAGGTGCTGAATACATTATATTCTCCCGCTTTACTTTGTTTGATTTTCTGGATCCTGGGGGCAGGTAAAGGGGTGGATTAAGAAAGGGCTAAGTAGGGAGAGGAAAGGATATTTGAGAGTGAGTGGATAAAATGTGTACAATTACTTAGAACTTCAGAGAAAGTCCTGCAGCTCCACTCCCAGGATAGATCTCTCCGGGTCCGAGTCCAGACTCTGGATTGGGGATTACCAAACGTTATGTGGTTTTTCTTGTGTGGTCTGTTTGGTGCTTTTTCGCGATATCCTTCTGGAGAATGTTCTCTCATTTTTTAACTGCATTGTGTTTGTGGTTTATAAATGACAATAAACTGAATCTGAATCTGATTTTCTCCATCCCTGCCTTGTGGTTCTACGCGCGAGTCAATGGAATGCTTTGTCTATTTCAGAATTAATCATAAGGTTTTCTTTTTCAAAAGGTACTCAGTGTTTTCTGGAAGGTGGAAAAAGCTTGGATGTGTAGATGAACAACTTTATCACCCGCTTATTTTAAAGAACAGGAAGTATTCTTGATAGAAATATTATTATCCATAATGCACTTGCAGGCTGCCCCACAGTTCATCATTGGGTGTGTTGGTTGTTAGTGCAACCAACACATTTCACTGTATGTTTTAATGTACTTCTTATAAATAAATTCATCTAAATCTGAATATGATATATTAATGTCCTTTGCAACAGGAATCTTTCACTACCTCCCAAAACTACACTTTTGCACTATGATTGGTTATAAAATCAGAAGTATAGAAGAGAAGGATGCTTGACCCACTGTAACCAATTTACTCACAGATAACTCCTGCCTGACAATATACTGCATTTCATCTCACCCTGAAACGTCAATTGTTTATTTTCTTCCATAGATGCTAACTGACTTGCTCAGTTCCTCTGGCATTTTGTATATGTTGCTCAAGAATTGCAGCATTGGCAGAATCTCTTGTGTTTACTGTTCCCTCTGCATTCTGGGCCTTCTTTCTATATCTATATCTGAACTGATTCACATGTGTTGCCTTAAAATGACAAATGTCTTGTTTCATTGTTCACCAGTTTGGACATGATGCAAAATTATGAAAATGTATTTCAGCAAGAACAATTTGAGATGGACGTTAAATGCTAGGTCAATTTCAGAATCTGGACGAAGCTGATAGGAATGTGAGATTAGAGTGGGTTAACGAAAGAGGGGGCTTGATGACTTGCATAGGCTGAAAGGCTTATTTTCCTGCTGCATGATTCCACAGCTCCCTATGCCATGTAAGAACTAAAAATAAACATAAATCCAGCCAATAGACCCAGAGGGATCTGCTCTACACAACAGTGTTATTACAGACCTAATGATCTATATCCTGGCATGTAGTAGGAGAAGAGTACAATGTATAGTCTTAGAACATAGAACACTACTGTACAGAAACAGGCTCTTCAGACTATCCAGCAGATAGAAGCCTTGCTGAATTAATGGGAAACAATTTGAGAGTACCTGACTCATCCTCCCTAGGCAACGACCAGGAGTCCAGGAAGCCACTTTAACAATTAACAAGCAATAGCAGAAGACTAAGATAATGCTTTGACACAAGAAAGCCCAGCAGAAAGTTTGAAATTGTTATAAGACCACAAGACATAGGAACAGAATTAGGCCATTTGGCCCATTGTGTCTATTATGCCATTCCATCCTGCCTGATTTATTATCCTTCTCAACCCCATTCTCCTGACTTCTCCCTGTAACCTTTGATCCCCTTACTAATCAAGAACCTATTAACCTTTGCTTCAAATACACCCAATATTAGCAAAGAGCATTAGGGATCACAACGACATCAATGGTCCAGGATTACAAAATTGCTTGTCTTGGAAATGTGTGTAGATATGCCATAATGGAGAAGTGAATAACCCTTGTTACCCAGTAACCAATCTCTGACTTGCCTTAAAGGGGTGGGTTCAACCAACACAGATGAAGCAATGTTGAATAGTGACATGAAATTAGGCATTCAGGGATTGGTATGTTACCAGTTCCTAGGCTCCAAATGGACACAGTGGGACTAGAATTCCTCTTAGTTAGGAAGTTGCCTAGGAGCATGTGAGACATACGCAAATGAATATGTGCAGTCAGGAGCAACATTTACTATGCAGTCTGAACAAGTACTGTTAACCATCCTACATCTTTCCCTTAACATAACGTAACTGGTAAAACAGATAGATAGATAGATAGATAGATACTTTATTCATCCCCATGGGGAAATTCAACTTTTTTCCAATGTGCCATACACTTGTTGTAGCAAAACTAATTACATACAATACTTAACTCAGTAAAAAAAAAAAGATATGCATCTAAATCACCATCTCAAAAAGCATTAATAATAGCTTTAAAAAGTTCTTAAGTCCTGGCGGTAGAATTGTAAAGCCTAATGGCATTGGGGAGTATTGACCTCTTCATCCTGTCTGAGGAGCATTGCATCGATAGTAACCTGTCGCTGAAACTGCTTCTCTGTCTCTGGATGGTGCTATGTAGAGGATGTTCAGAGTTATCCATAATTGACCGTAACCTACTCAGCGCCCTTCGCTCAGCTACCGATGTTAAACTCTCCAGTACTTTGCCCACGACAGAGCCCGCCTTCCTTACCAGCTTATTAAGACGTGAGGCGTCCCTCTTCTTAATGCTTCCTCCCCAACACACCACCACAAAGAAGAGGGCGCTCTCCACAACTGACCTATAGAACATCTTCAGCATCTCACTACAGACATTGAATGACGCCAACCTTCTTAGGAAGTACATTCGACTCTGTGCCTTCCTGCACAAGGCATCTGTGTTGGCAGTCCAGTCTAGCTTCTCGTCTAACTGTACTCCCAGATACTTGTAGGTCTTAACCTGTTCCACACATTCTCCATTAATGATCACTGGCTCCATATGAGGCCTAGATCTCCTAAAGTCCACCACCATCTCCTTGGTCTTGGTGATATTGAGACGCAGGTAGTTTGAGTTGCACCATATCACAAAGTCCTGTATCAGTTTCCTATACTCCTCCTCCTGTCCATTCCTGACACACCCCACTATGGCCGTGTCATCAGCGAACTTCTGCACATGGCAGGACTCTGAGTTATATTGGAAGTCTGATGTGTACAGGGTGAACAGGACCGGAGAGAGTACGGTTCCCTGCGGCACCCCTGTGCTGCTGACCACCGTGTCAGACCTACACTCTCCCAACCGCACATACTGAGGTCTATCTGTCAAGATGATATGTTTATAGAATCATAGTGACCCTAATTCTACCTGGGACTATATTTTTGCCAACTTGCAGTCATGTTGTTATGTTCATTTTTGTTTATTTTGTTGCGTAAATCATATATAATTTAAGTTAATTTGAGCTTATCTATTTTATATTTGTAGTGTTTGCAATGTATTGCACTGCCGCTGCTAAAAGCTAATTTTCTTGGCTTTTATACCCTGACTATGTTTGCCCATGACAATAAACTTGAAACTTGAACTTGGACCTCCCATGGCTGTGAGATAACACCAGGAGCAAGATATCATGTGCAGTAACCTGGAAAGAGTCAAGTGTATAGAACATCATGACTATAGTAACAATGGACTGACGAAGGGTCTCGGCCCAAAAAGTCGACAGTGCTTCTCCCTATAGATGCTGCCTGGCTTGCTGTGTTCCACCAGCATTTTGTGTGTGTTGTTGTTTGAATTTCCAGCATCTGCAGATTTCCTCATGTTTGGCCTGTGAACAGTTAGTTTGACTTTTTCCTTCCTGGTTAGTATGGAAGCACCAATGCCATTGAATGGAAAAGCACACAAAAAGTAGTGGATACAGCCCAGTCCTTGGACAGGTTGGGTGAGTGGGTAAATGTATGGCAGATGCAGTTTAATGTGGATAAATGTGAGGTTATCCACTTTGGTGGCAAGAACAGGAAGGCAGATTACTATTTAAATGGAGTCAAGTTAGGAAAAGGGGAAGTACAACGAGATCTAGGTGTTCTTGTACATCAGTCAATGAAAGCAAGCATGCAGGTACAGCAGGCAGTGAAGAAAGCTAATGGCATGCTGGCCTTTATAACAAGAGGAATTGAGTATAGGAGTAAAGAGGTCCTTCTGCAGCTGTACAGGGCACTAGTGAGACCCCACCTGGAGTATTGTGTGCAGTTTTGGTCTCCAAATTTGAGGAAGGACATTCTTGCTATTGAGGGAGTGCAGCGTAGGTTCACAAGGTTAATTCCTGGAATGGTGGGACTGTCATATGTTGAAAGATTGGAGCGATTGGGCTTGTATACACTGGAATTCAGAAGGATGAGAGGGGATCTGATTGAAACATATAAGATTATTAAAGGATTGGACACTCTGGAGGCAGCAAGCATGTTCCCACTTGATGGGTGAGTCCAGAACTAGAGGCCACAGCTTAAGAATAAGGGGTAGGCCATTTAGTACAGAGATGCGGAAAAACTTTTTCACCCAGAGAGTGGTGGATATGCAGAATGCTCTGCCCCAGAAGGCAGTGGAGGCCAAGTCGCTGGATGCATTCAAGAGAGAGTTAGATAGAGCTCTTATAGATAGCGGGGTGAAGGGATACGGGGAGAGGGCAGGAACGGGGTACTGATTGTGTATGATCAGCTATGATCACAGTGAATGGTGGTGCTGGCTAGAAGGGCCGAATGGCCTATTCCTGCACCGATTGTCTATTGTCCATCACAGGCCAAGGAACATCTACAAGGAACGGCTGTTGCAGGAAAGCAGCATCCATTATCATGGTCACCTACCATCCAAGACAAGGTCTCTTCTCACTCCTGCTATCAAGAAGGAGGCACAGAGACTTAGGTTCCACGCTACCTGGTTCAGAAACAGTTATTACCCCTCAACAATCAGGTTCCTGAAGCAAAATGGATAACTTCACTCACCTCAACTCTAAACTGCTTCCTCAACCTATGAAGTCACTTTCAAGGACTCTATAACTCATTTCTCAATATCATTTATTTATTTATTATTTTGTTTCTCATTTTGTATTTGTACAATTTGTCATCTTTTCAATATTGGTTGTTTATTCATCTTTGTTTATGTGTAGTTTTTATTGATTCTATTGTGATTCTTTGTATCTACTTTGAATGCCTGCTAGAAAATGAATCTCAAGGTTGTATATATATGTACTTGATAATAAATTTACTTTGAACTTTGTTATTTAGGATAAAGCTGCAGTTGGGCTGTCCACTCCATCAAACTCTCCTTGATGATTTGGTGGTATTTTCACATCCAATTTAATACAAAAGTCAGGAGTTCAGACACTGCTCCCAGACTTTTGGCACCTTAATCTATTCTGATATTTCTGTGCAGTCTGAAACTGCACTGTGATGCTGGAGGAGCTGCTTTTTGTTGGATGAGATGTTAGACTGATGACCTTGCCTGTACTGTGTGAAGGTAAAATGAAGTCCCCCTTTGCATTGACTAATATTCCTCCCCCAAACAATAGCTCTATAAACAGGACTACACAAGATGTGTGATGCAGAGACAGGCATCCAACCCAAGCTGCTTATGCCTGTCATTACTGAAAATTGTGCATATAGTATCGTGTTTATCTATGTAACATCGACAATTACCGTTCACATTAGCTCATAGAATGTTAGCTGTTAAGGATACTACTGAGAGATATAATACAGGATTAAATAAATATGTTTTCATCACCGTGAAGCAAACAGATTCAGAAGTTTGGATTAGTTCCCTTAATAATTTACAACAGCGTTTTGCTGACTATTTGAAGAGTAGGTTAATAATGGCAGTGGGCTGTTACTTTGCAAACAACTCAACACAGTGTTCCCCACAACCCCCCACACTCTTTTCCATAGCTTTGCAAATTTGGCAGGTACTTCCTAAACATACAGTTGTTTATTTTTCTTCTTGAAGATCCTGTAGGAAACTACTGCTACCACATCTGCAGGCAGTGTATTCCAGATCCCAGTTACATGGTGTGTAAAGTAGTTTTCGATACAACCTGGGCTGGAAGCTGTACCAAACCATCAAACAGCTCTACACCAAAGCTGGAAGAGCAGTAATTGTTCAAGGAACAGTCGGAGAGTGATTCCACACATCAGTTGGAGTCTGACAAGGCTGTTCCCTTTCAAATACTCTGTTCAACACTTTGCTGGAGCAAATAATGACAAATGCTCTGGAATAACATTGATGAACCGGCAGGGAGTGAGGATGAATTGGCCTGCCTTGTGGATCACCTGGATGATACACCTTCCGGATATGGCATGGAGATCGGCGCAGAGAAAACCAAACTGATGGGAAACAGTGAGGAGCCAAACATGAGAAAAATCACAGTCGTGGACAAGAACTAGAGACTGTCAAACCGTTCAAGTATTTTAGCGCCATCATCAACCAAGAAGGATCAAAGCCTGAAACCTTGCAAGGACAGCCTGTACAACAGCAATGCTGGCTAAACTAAAACCAGTCTGGAGAGACAATAACATCACTCTCCGATCCAAGTTGAAACTCTTGCATACATTTGTGCTCTCCATCTGCAGATCATTAGACCATAAGATATAGGAGCAGAATTAGGCCATTTGGCTCATTGAGTTTGCTCCACCATTCAATCTTGGCTGATCCTTTCTTTCCTCCCCCTCAACCCCATTTTCCGGCCTTCTCCCCGTAACCTTTGATGCCATCTTCTTGTATGCATGCGAATCATGGACTTTGACAGCAGAACTACAAAAGAAGATCAAGGCAGTAGAACTGAAATGCTTCAGAAGGCTCCTCGACATCTCTGTTACATGATGAAGTACAAAGAAACATCACCCAACACATGAGACACTGTAAAGATCCACTGTCCATAGTAAAGAAGGGGCGCCCTTTCAAAGCAGAGATGCAGAGAAATTCCTTTAGCCAAAAGGTGGTGAATTTGTGGAATTTGTTGCCACATGCAGCTGTGGAGGCCAGGTCGTTGGGTGTATTTCAGGCAGAGATTGATAGGTTCTTGATTGGACATGGCATCAAAGGTTACAGGGAGAAGGCCGGGAACTGGGGATGCAGCAGAAGAAAAAGGATCAGTCAGGATTGAATGATGGAACAGACTCGATGGGCCAGATGGCCTAATTCTGCTCCTATGTCTCATTGTCTTATGGAAACTGAGATGGTATGGCCAGATAACAAGATCAAGTGGACGCTCAAAGACCATTCTTCAGGGAACGGTGCAGGGGAAAACAAAAAGGGGCAGACAGAGGAAGAAATGGCAGCATTGCAGAGTGGACCAGAGAGAGCTTTGCCACAACCCAGGCACTCAATCACACACAACTGTGATTGATGGAGGCATCCGGAGCTCTGCTCATCTATACAATGTCCCTACGACCCAGGCAGGCTGCAGGATCCATAACCGTAAAAGTAGTTTTTTCTCCTCCCATTCTTAATTTTCTTCCCCTTTATTTTATACCTGTGACCTTTTATACTTGACGTCTCCATCAATAGAACAGCCTCCAACTATCCAAGCTATCAAGACCCTTTATGATTTTAAGTTCTGTATTGGAGGATTTGATTTATCAAGGCAGAATGGACTATGTCTTCTTTCTCTGGAGAGGAGGGTGAATGGCAGCATGATAGAGATATATAAAATGCATACATAGGGTAGATAGCCAGTGCCTGTTAGTAGCGATGTCTAAACTTAGAAGTCATCAGTTGAGAGGATCGGTTCAGGCTATCAGGTGAGAGGAAGGGGGCTTAAAGGAGATATGAGGTGTACATTTCTCATACGTAAAGGAGATAGTATCTGCAGTGGGCTGCCGGTGGACATGACTGAGGTAATGAAGGTATCAACATTGGAGAGACACCTGGGCAGTTAGTTAATGAGCAAGGCATAGAGGAGTAATGGAATTAATGCAGACAAGTGGGATTAGTACAGATTGACATAATGGTTGGCATCGACATAGGGCCTGTTTCAATGCTGTATAACCTTACCACTCTGAGTCTAAATACTGCTGTCAAATTTCTTCTGTAAAGGACATGATCCCAGTCTCTCTAATTTATCCTTGCAATTTAAACAGTCCTGCGACCCTCACATCCTCATTTCCTCTAAGACGGTGACCAGACCTGCACACATTATTCCATTTGAGGTCAGACTAGTGTTTTACAAAGATTTAGCCTGTCTTCACTACTTTCATACTAAATGTTTCAATTAGGAAAGCCCAAAATGTGTATAACCTATTAACCAGTTTCTCAATCTGCCTCACCACTTTAAATAATGTATGTACTCTTTGAGTCCTCTGCTCCTCTGCCTATTTTAGAACAGTATCCTTTATTCTACATTGTCTCTCTTTGTTCACCATTCAATGAGATTTTCCACTCCCAATATGACAGTAACGTCCAAACAAAACCCAACCAGAAGCTTGAAGAACAGCTCCTTTCTTGCCTATGCACATTTCAGCACTCAGTACTCGATTTCGACTTCAGCTATTTTGGTCTTTCTAAACTGTGTCATGTCTGCCCAGTTCTTTTGTTCAAAAACATTTAAAAAGAAACAGAAAATGCTTGAAATTCAGCAGGTCAAGCAGCATCTGCAAAAAAAGAGAAACATTATCAATGCTTATTTGACTGCACAAAAACCGAACATGCTTGTTATTTGAAGAAGCTGAGTAAATTTCAATGGACACCATTGATATACTGGGCTTTATAACTATCGAACACCTTACACATAAAGTTTCATTAGGGTTTTGGTGTAGTTTGGTTGTGTGAAGCAATTGATAGCAAATCAGATGTACCTTTGTACCAAAATGATATTCTGCAAAGTGTTTGCAAATTTTGCTTATGCTTTATATTTTTGTATTAAAAGCACAAAACCACATTTTGCAAGAAGTGCTAATTATGTATAAATACAACTTTATCATCATATGGACACTAAATTCAAATAATGAATCCCAGGGATATTTGGTACTTTAAAATGACTCTGGACAAAAATCACAAAAAATGATTGCTAAAGGGGACAGTGAAAAGCTTAGTAGCAATGTATTACTGGTTATTGTACAAACAGTGAAGTGGTTCTTTAGGGAATAGTAACATTTATCGGATGCAATATTATACGAAGTGATGTCTATTAGGTAAAATGGGCAGTAAAGCTCCCTCGGTATAGATTGAATGGAATCAATTTCAGACAAGGAAAATCTACTCTAAATATGACAGATACAACAACACACAAGAGGATAACTACACATAAAGCAGCAGAACTTCCTTGAAACTGTACATTACTGACTGAAGCAAAAAAAACAGCAATGCAAACAGAATGCTAAAGTGCATTACTAAATCAGTGGAGGATACTTCAGAGATTGCCATGCTAAAATTGTATTGTTCTGAAATCAGACAACCCTTTGAATGTTTTATTTATTTTCAGTCACAGAATTGCATAAGGAAACTAATACCAAAGATACACTTGTTATAGCAACCTTAATATTAAGAAGTTCTATCAGAAATTCTGACACTGGCATACAGAAGGAGATATTAAGCCTTTGACATTACCATAAGACATAGGAGAAGAATTGGCCAGTCTGCCCATTGAGTCTCCTCCACCATTCCATTATGGCTGATTTATTATCCCTCTCAACCCTATTCTTTTGCTTTCACCCCATAACATTTGATACCCTTACTAATTGAAAACCTATCAACCTCTGCTTTAAATATACCCAATGCCTTGGATAACATCAATAGTGAATCAAAGTAGATGGGTCTTAAATAGAATGTAGATCTCAGCAGATCAGGCAGCACACATAAAGCTCGGAGAGCTCCATGGGTCAAACAGCATCTACATAGAACATAGAATAGTACAGCATATTACAGGCCCTTTGGCCCACAATGTTGTGCTGACCCTCAAACCCTGCCTCCCATATAACACCCCACCTTAAATTCCTCCATATACCTGTCTAGTAGTCTCTTAAACTTCACTAGTGTATCTGCCTCCACCACTGACTCAGGCAGTGCATTTCACGCACCAACCACTCTCTGAGTAAAAAACCTTCCTCTAATATCCCCCTTGAACTTCCCTCTGCTTACCTTAAAGCCATGTCCTCTTGTACTGAGCAGTGGTGCCCTGGGGAAGAGGCGCTGGCTGTCCACTCTGTCTATTCCTCTTAATATTTTGTATGCCTCTATCATGTCTCCTCTCATCCTCCTTCTCTTCAAAGAGTAAACCCTAGCTCCCTTAATCTCTGATCATAATCCATACTCTCTAAACCAGGCAGCATCCTGGTAAATCTCCTCTGTACCCTTTCCAATGCTTCCACATCCTTCCTATACTGAGGCAACCAGAAATGGACACAGTACTCCAAGTGTGGCCTAACTGAGTTTTATAGAGCTGCATCATTACATCGCGTCTCTTAAACTCTATCCCTCGATTTATGATAGCTTACACCCCATAAGCTTTCGTAACTATCCTATCTACCTGTGAGGCAACTTTCAGTGATCTGTGGACATGTATCCCCAGATCCCTCTGCTCCTCCGCACTACCAAGTATCCTGCCATTTACTTTGTACTCTGCTTTGGAGTTTGTCCTTCCAAAGTGTACCACCTCACACTTCTCCGGGTTGAACTCTATCTGCCACTTCTCAGCCCACTTCTGCATCCTGTATTCTGCATCTATGGAGGGAAATTGAGATCCATCATCTGGATATGAAATATTTCCCTCCATTGATGCTGCCTGGCCCATGGAGATCCCTGAGATTTGTGTATGTTGCTCCAGCTTCCAGCATCTGTCATTTCTTGTCTCTTCATACAACTTATGATTGTCTTGGTATCACTGTTTGGTACTGTTGTGCAAGATCAAGGTCCACACATACGTTACAGTTTGAATTTGCACGATTATGATGGCATTCAATTTATAAATATCAGTAAACAAACTATTTCATATTTTGTTTTAAAGTAAAAAGTTGAAGATTGTCTTTATAAAGTAGTCTCTTACATCAAATTGACTCAAATTATGTTCATTTCGATTGATTTTTGATGGAACAAAATCTAATAGATTACAAGTACCTGTCCATTGTAGAAATCTTTGGTTGCATCAGGCAGCTGCAAATGAATGTAGTGGAAGTGATTCTGTAAATGATGACATTTCCTAAAGAGGGGATTCAACATCCTGGGCCATCATGTGACAGGGGAGAAGGCAAGCCAAGAGTTCCACCACAGTGAAGATCTCCCAAACACTTTTTGATCCCAGGAGTGAAAGTAGGTAACAGAAAATCACAACAGAGAAATGAGGAGTCAGAGAGCACATCATTTTGCCATCACTGATGCAAGGAGCAGAATGGCTCAACAAACTGATACCATTGAAATCCTTCATGGTCGACATTTGTCCCAAAAAGGGATCTGCCATCAAATATTGCATTCTTTTAATACACTTTTCCTCAATATATATCTAGGAAAGGAAATAAAGAAAAAAAATAGACCGTTAGACAAACAGGCAGACAGATAAGTGGATAGATATTAGATATATAGACACAATTGACAGATTGCTAGATAGATAAATACAATATTAAATGAATAAATACTGTCAGGCATCAGGTTTTGAAAATTTAAACCTGTCTCAATTAATTTCTCAAAAGGGGACATCGTGGTAGCTTAGCAGTTCGTGTAATGCTATTACAATGCTAGTAACCCGGGTTCAATTTCACTGCTGTCTGTCAGGTGTTTGTATGTTCTCCCCATGACTTCGTGAGTTTCTTCGAGTGCTTTGGTTTCCTCCTACATTCCAAAGTTTTATGGATCAGTAGGTTAATCAGTCTCATGTGTTAAGAATTATTCTAGAATTGTGAAAACAGCATGTTTAATTCAAGCAAGAACCAGTCTTCAGTTCTTCATGTGAATGGTAAATTGCAAGCAGTAAGTTGAAGTTACATGCACATCTTTGTAAATAAGCACTGCTGTCTATGGAGAACGAGCTGGCCCATAGACCAAGAGAGATATGGTTTGCAAAATGCAAATCATAATATTTTTGCTTATCAGCCAGACTTTAAGATAATGGGTTGGTTTAAGTTTGCCTGCATTAATCCAAGCAACAATGGGTTAAGTAATATGCACCATTGCAAACAAGTTCAAGAAAGCTTGCGTACGCAGACTTAGCCTATCGCTTTGCACGTCAAATAGCAGATCTGTTAATAGTTGCCAGATTTGTACAGTCAGAGAGTCTGCCCTCACAACATTAATCTTGTGCATCTGGCTCTCTGTCCTCAGAAGATTCTAAAATATCTGTATCAATTAGTTTGTGCTTGAACATTCAGAACTGTCTGTCATTATAGGTATACAACTCAGAGGAAGTTATCACAGTCACAACACTATGGATGTGATTGGGTGATGTGGGCTTCTTGGGCTGAAAAGGTCTGTTGCTATGCTGTGTCTCCAAATAAATAAATAAGTGGCCTGAACCATCTAATAGCAAACCCAGTCATTCTTTAATATATTCATGGTGCAAAGTAAATACTTGGCATCCAAGCTGTGCACTGTGATATCTTTCAGGTAATATTACAATGAATGGCTTGCCAATCTGTTCTTGGTGATTTTTGTTGAGAGGGGAACTGTTGCCAAGGGCACATCAAAGGTTACCCATGTTGTTATTCTCCAAATTATCATTGTATCCTCTACGGAAGGAGTGAATGTAATACAGTGAAGCAGAAAATAAACTGACCCTTAATGTTTTGAGCATTGTCCTCACTATTAGTGCAATTAATGTCTCACGGCTGTTGTCAATCTCTGAATGATCTCGTCAGTTACTGAAATAAACAGTCAGGGGTCACGGAATATGAATCAGTGATGCGTATTTAATGGACCATTAAGAGGACATACCTGACAGCTTCTCCAGAGAGATGACCAGGAGAAATTCTAAACTCCTTAGGTCAGAGATATTGATGTTGGACATGTGTCAATGGAAACTCACAGGCTGAAAAGCCTGATAAAGCTTTTAGGGTTCTAGGGTTTTTAGATATAGTCATGGTGTACAGGACCGTATTCACAGGAAAGCACTAAATTTTCGTAAGTTACTGGAGTCTCCAATTCAATTCAGAAAATGCTTTGTGTGTTAATGAGAGGTTTACCAGATGTTCAGAGATATTATAATAAGCCAGTTATCATCTGGAGGTGAATAACTGACATTTTCTTTGGAAATGCATGTAGTTTAGATTACATAAGTTGCCAGGGTAATTTACATAATTAACATGGGACTTAGCAGAATCATAGTAATTGTTAGACCTCCATGTGCAAATTTATTCATTGGTATCAGTGACCGTAGCATTTTCAGACAACACACGCAAAATGCTGGTGGAACACAGCAGGCCAGGCAGCATCTATAGGGAGAAGCACTGTCGACGTTTTGGGCCGAGACCCTTCATCAGGACTTCGACAGAGAGTCCTGGCGAAGGGTCTCAGCCCGAAACGTTGACAGTGCTTCTCCCTATAGATGCTGCCTAGCCTGCTGTGTTCCACCAGCATTTTGAGTGTGTTGTTTGAATTTCCAGCATCTGCAGATTTCCTCGTGTAGCATTTTCAGACCCATTTAACCAGATCTGCACATAATTTAATTCCCTACTTTAAGATAGCAAGTGATTTAAGCCTGGTTAACTGAGCACCTCAGTTAGATGGTGTTGTTGCCAATACTAAGAAATATGTGATGTCTAGGCATTTTCCAAGATCCTTGCAAAGATTAAAATTAAATCAAAAAATTAATATTAATATATAATCTGAACTTTGGGCAACCTCTTTTATAAAGCCCTTAATAACTTGAAAAGGAATTTACCAGAATTTGGAAATTATTTTGCCAATTATTAAGGTCACATTAACACTCAGATTCCTTTCCCTTCCCTATGGATTCCTTCCTTATTCCCTCAGTAGTGCTGCTCGACCCACTGAGTTTGTCTCCAGCAACAGTAGTGTCTCAAGTATCTTTTCAAAATGTTTATCTGTTTACAGTCATAAATTCATATTATCCAGAAACAGGCCCTTTGGCCCACCACACTTATACTAACCATTAAGTAATCATATATACTAATTCCATTTGCTCACACTTGGGCTATAGCCTTCTATGCCTTGGCAAATCAAGTGCTTGTCTAAAGAAGGCTTAACTGCTGTGAATAGATCTGCATCCAGGGATGTAAAGATTATGGAATGCTATGCTCTGGGTGTTAGATTTGACTAGGCAGAAGAACCAGCTGCCACAGACTCAGGACCAGGGTGGCAGGGTAGCGTAGGGGTTAGCACAACACATTACAGCATCCGCAACCCCGGTTCAATTCCTGCCACTGTCTGTAAGGTGCTTATACATATTCCCCGTGACTGTGTTTGTTTCCTCCGAGTGCTCTGGTTTCCTCCCACATTCCAAAGATGTACTGGTTAGTAGGCTAATTGGTCACATGGGGGTAATTGGGCCATGAGGCCATTACAGTGCTGTATCTCTAAACAAATAAATAGATGGGCCAAAGGGACTGTTGCTGCGCATATCACTCTATGATTCCAATATCTCCCTCAGGCAATGCAGTCCAGGCTCCTAACATCCCTTAGTGAAAAACAATTTCTCAAATTCCCTCCAAACATTTGGTTCCTTACCTTAATCCTATGCTCTCTGACGTAGGGAGCTAGTTTGTTATTTTCTGCTCTTTCTATATCCCCTGTAATTTTATAGATCTCTATCAGATCCACCTCAGCCTTCTCCAAAGAAAACAAATCGAGCCTCTGCAGTTTCTTCTCACAACTTGGACACACCAATCCATTTAATTTTTGGAGGAAACTGCTGTGCACTTTCTGCAGACCAATAACGTATTTGCTCTAACAGTACCTACAGTATCCAAATGTAGCATTGAAAATGTTCTTTGTAGCATAACTTGCTAGTTTTTAATATTCTGTGCCAGAGCTAATGAAGGTTAACATCCTGTTTGTCTTCCTTACAGCCTTTTCCAGCTTCTTCACAGCTTTCTTTGCACTTGAGCTAAAAGGTCCCTTTGATTCTCAAAACTCCCAGGATCCTTAGTATTTATTGTCTATATTTACCAAAATGAATCATTTCACATTTGTTAGAATTAAATTCCTTTTCTCTGTGCATTTTTTTCTCCAATAGATGGACATGCGAAGGTGTAAAGTACCTGCAGGTTATTTTCTGCCTGTCGTTTGCAAGATGAAAAATAAACAGAAGTGAAGCCCCATGGATAAAATCAGGACAGAGAATAGTGGAATCATTAAATGGGTTGGCCAGCATCCATAAAGAGAGAAAGAAGGTTAAAAATGTCACTGAATTGAAATCCTCCAGGATTGCCGAAGGCTAGAGATTCATAAGTTTAAAAGCGAACAGAGAGGCCAGGAACAAAAGTAAAGAGATGAGATTCCCGATAATGTTGAGGAAGGTTGATCCAAAAGCAGATCAGCGGAGATGATTCAGTGATGAAAGGTAACTTTAATAACAGACTACAAAGATAAAAAGCTGCAAGGGGCCACAAATTGAAAGAGAACAGATACTAACTAGCACAGGCAACAAGATAACTGAAGCCTAGAGGCAACTGATTGAAGCTGGCTGGTTCGATGAGTGAACAAGGACTGTGATGAGAGCCGGGTTTAAATAGGCTGCAGGTGATGAGTTGGAAACAATTGGTGGATGGAGACTGGGAGGTGCCTATCTATTCAAGCTTGACTGATGGGCTGTATGGGGTAAGAGTAGAAGAAGCAGTTAAAGACACAGAGTGGAGAGCAGGAGTGATTAAGTTGATTCATCTCAACTATGAACTGATTCTAAAACCTATGGATTCACTTTCAAGGACTCTAGAGCTCATATTCTTGATACTATTTATTTATTATGTATGTATTTATTTAGTTAATTAATTATTGTAATTGCACAGATTGTCTTCTTTTGCACGTTGGTTGTTGGACAGTCTTTGTATACAGTTTTTCATTTATTTTATTGTATTTCTTGGTTCTACTGTGAATGCCTGCCCAAAAATGAATCTCAGGGTAGCATATGGTGAAATATATGCACTTTGATAATAAATTTACTTTGCAATTTGAAAAGGGATGTTAGTATAAGATTAGGAAAAGCAGTTGGAATGTGCTAATCAAAATCTGACTGCATGTATTTGGGGTTTAACCAAGGAGAGAGTAGAAAATCTTCACTAAAAAGAAAGATATTACGAAGAGTTACAACCAAACTCTGCCCTTGTCTTTGAAGAACAAATGAAATGTGCACAGAAATGTGACAAGAGAGAATAAAAGGTGGCACAACATTATCAGTCTGCAGTTCCTTACAGGGAGGAAATGCTAAGGATCATTAGAGAGAAGCATCTCTGATTGGCATTAATGCTGCAGGATAGTGAAGTGCCATCTGATAGCTGTTGATTTGCTCTAATAGAAATAATGAGGGTGAAGGAAATGATGCATGTACTATAAGTTGAAATCTTATCTGCACTTTGGACTCCTCTTCAATCTGGACCCAGCAAGACCTAAGGATAATTTACGTCACCTGCCTAATGCTGGGAAGGCAGCTGTATACTGTGTTGCATTGAAGGCTGCTATGAATGAGAAAGGAAGGAGTTATGTTTATATCCTCAGACAGTTACAGATACTGAGACCAGACTCTTCATCAGTCTGATGAAAATCTTAACCCAAAATGTCAATTCTTTTTTCCCCCTCCATAGGAACTCAACTTGCTGAGATCCCCCAGTATTTTATGTGTTGCTATTTTTAAAATGTAATTTGAGAAAAAGAAAGCAGCAACTAATGGTACTTTATTGTCGTAATGAAAACAATTAATTTCTCAACAGTCCTGCAATAACAGCACCATGGTCTTTAATTTTTCACTGTTTACTGGAATCAAATGAGCAATGCTGAATATAATGGCAGCTGTTCTGCTTATTGACAGCTGCTACTTACAGACCAGCAATGAATCACGTTCTCCCATCATATTAGTATACATCTTCTGGAAATTGCTGTGCTTAATTGTTTGAGCTGCAGCCTCACATGTTATGAAATTACAACGCGAAGCTCTCCCTCCCAAATAGGCAACACACAAAATGCCGGAGGAACTCAGGCAGCATCTATGGAAAAGAGTAAACAGTCGATTCTTCGACCCAAAATGTTGACCATC
The DNA here is from genome assembly GCF_048418815.1 of Hemitrygon akajei. NCBI lineage: Eukaryota > Metazoa > Chordata > Chondrichthyes > Myliobatiformes > Dasyatidae > Hemitrygon > Hemitrygon akajei. Next base: position 149,228,092 of record NC_133131.1, read on the forward strand.
TTCTCCTTTTCCATACATGCTGCCTGGTCTGCTGAGTTCCTCCAGAATTTTGTGTGTGTTGCTTAGATTTCCAATATCTGCAGATCTTCTCATGGTTGTCCTCCTAAATAAGATTATAGTCTTTAGATTCATGGAAGAGAATGGGCTATGTAAATGGTTGCAGGAAGTATGAGATTGACAAAGATAAGGTGGCTTGGAGATTCATACTTCATTGTTATTAAGGATAACTGCCTAAGCATAAGAATTTCAAATTTTGTCACGGTGTTTTATAATCACAGTGTAATTCCGTGCGTGTCACCAACTCTTCTCTTTTTATAATATTTGTGTGATGGAGAGTGCTTGTTAACACACACACACCCCCCCCCCCCCCCCCGTCATTCTGCCGTCATTGCACTGAGTGTGGGCACTTCAATGTCTACACCCACCCCCCAGTATATTCTAATAACGGGGTGGCATTATGGTACCTTTCTGGCCGTACCCGGTGGGATATTTCTTTAGTAATGGGGCTGTGTAAGTGTGTATACTGTATATTGTTTATATACTGTATTTAAGTTAGATACTTCTGTTTATTTTGTAATATGATTGTAACTACATTGTGGGGTGTATCATATTCTGATTCATGTGTAGCCTTAAAGATGATATGTCCTGGTGCCTGGTGGGAGGGGCAATTCACTTTCAGTAGGGGAGAAAGAGAGATCATAATGCCAGCAGTTTACAAGGGACATAGCATGTAGCTAAAATTGTATTTCCTGGTAGAAATCTTTCCCTAGATATTGGTAGTTAGCTTTTCACTATTTTCATTAATTTTCATTGATTTTTTTGACACACTGAATAAATTCCCTTGTGCAAAAGTGCTAGCCATTTTATCTTTGGTCATAGCCCATGTAACGTAACAATTTGCCATGGTATTTTCAGTTCAGTGCCTTAACAAAAGGAACTTAAGTTTTATCGTAGTTACTCTGGTTGTATGACAACATGCACTAAAATTTAGACCATAAGACGTAGGAGCAGAATTAGGCCATTTGGCCCATCGAGTCTGCTCCGCCATTCCATCGTGACTGATCCTTTTTTTCTGTTTCTCAACTCCATTTCCTGGCCTTCTCCCCATAACATTTGATGCCCTGTCCAATCAAGAACCTATCAACCTCTGCCTTAAATACACCCCTGACCTGGCCTCCATCACTGCACATGGCAACAAATTTCACAAATTCACCACCCTCTGGCTAAAGAAATTTCTCCACATCCCTATTTTGAATAGATGCCCTTCTATGCACATTTGTCTCCCTATTTGATGGTGCTTGACATAAAAGATTACTGGCTTCTAGCTGAATTCATTCAGTCCTGATGTGAATCATGGAAACATAGAATCCTGGAAATGTACAGCACAGAAACATAACTTTTCCATCCACTTTTTTCATGACAACTGCATTGCCTTTCGACACTAATTCTGTTTGTCTGCTTTAGGCCTGCAATTCTCCTTGACTTTCCTTTACAAGCAGCTGTTACACACTCTGAGTGAAGAGTCCTTCTTTAAATCTACAGAAGGGCCAGTGGTGTTGGTTCAATCTGCCATGCACATCTGATATTTTCATTTGGTTTCCAATTACTCTCAGACTTAACACAATCAGTGCTTTTCCAAGTTCTTCCCCTCTGACTTGAACATTCATGTGCAAAGCTCTTGCATTAAATAGTTGGAGGCTCCTTCCTAAGGCAAAGCTCTGAACTGAGGATTTTTTTTATTGGGAGTCTAATATGGAAGTTTAAAATTCAAAGTAAATTTATTTTCAAAGAATGAATACGGATACAACCTTGATAGTCACCTTCTTCCAGATAGCCACAAAGCAAAGAAACACAATAGAATCCATGAAAAAGTCCCACACAGCAAAGACCGGCAAGCATCCAATCTGTGTAAAAAGAACAAATCATGCAAACAATAAAAAGTAAACAAATAATCCATAAACCGTGATCTGCAGAGTCCCCAAAAGCAAGACCATAACACTGAGGCGAGTGGACCTGGTCCAGGAGCCCAATGGCTGCAGGGCACCAACTAATCCCAAACCAGGAGCCGTGAACCTAAGCCTCTTGAGGGAGAGTTCAGAAGGAACTCAGAGTACAGATAAGGGGGGCAAAGGAGCAGTATAGGAGGAAGCTAGAACAAAAGCTGCAAAAAAAAGCATGAAGGAGGTGTGGGATGGGATGAAGATCATCACCGGATGCGGTGCAAAACGGGGGGCAAACATAAGTGGAGATGTGGAGAAAGTGAACCAGCTGAATAACTTCTTCAATAGGTTCGACAGCACAATCTCATCCTCACCGCAGAACTCCACACCAGGCTTATCTTTCTACTCGTCCTCCCTCTTACTTTCCTCACAGGAAAATAGCCACTCACTGGAGACCTTGCCCACACCCAGGATTACGGCTGCACAGGTGGAAGGTCAACTGAGGAAGATCTGTACCAGCAAGGCGGCTGGACCGGATGGAGTATCCCCACGATTACTGAGGGCCTGTGCGACTGAGCTGGGAGAACCACTACAGCGCATCTTCAACATGAGCCTGGAGCAGAGAAGAGTACCCAGACAGTGGAAAACATCCTGTATTGTCCCGGTACCGAAGAAACCACAACCAAAGGAGTTGAATGACTTCAGACCTGTTGCCTTGACGTCGCACGTGATGAAGACCATGGAGCGGCTGATAATTCAGAATCTGAGGCCACAAACCAGGCATGCCCGGGATCCTCTTCAGTTTGCGTATAAGGAGAAGGTGGGAGTGGAGGATGCTATTACGTATTTGCTGCACAAATCCCTCTCTCACCTGGATGGGGTCAGTGGTGCTGTGAGGATTACATTCCTGGACTTCTCTAGTGCCTTTAACACCATCCAGCCCAAGATCTTAAGGCACAAACTAACGGAGATGGGAGTAGACGCTCACATGGTGGATTGGATAGTGGACTACTTGACAGATAGACCTCAGTATGTGCGGTTGGGAGACTGTAGGTCTGACATGGTGGTCAGCAGCACAGGAGCGCCGCAGGGAACCGTACTCTCTCCGGTCCTGTTCACCCTGTACACATCAGACTTCAAATATAACTCGGAGTCCTGCCATGTGCAGAAGTTCGCTGATGACACGGCCATAGTGGGGTGTGTCAGGAATGGACAGGAGGAGGAGTATAGGAAACTGATACAGGACTTTGTGATATGGTGCAACTCAAACTACCTGCGTCTCAATATCACCAAGACCAAGGAGATGGTGGTGGACTTTAGGAGATCTAGGCCTCATATGGAGCCAGTGATCATTAATGGAGAATGTGTGGAGCAGGTTAAGACCTACAAGTATCTGGGAGTACAGTTAGACGAGAAGCTAGACTGGACTGCCAACACAGATGCCTTGTGCAGGAAGGCACAGAGTCGACTGTACTTCCTAAGAAGGTTGGCGTCATTCAATGTCTGTAGTGAGATGCTGAAGATGTTCTATAGGTCAGTTGTGGAGAGCGCCCTCTTCTTTGTGGTAGCGTGTTGGGGAGGCAGCATTAAGAAGAGGGACGCCTCACGTCTTAATAAGCTGGTAAGGAAGGCGGGCTCTGTCGTGGGCAAAGTACTGGAGAGTATAACATCGGTAGCAGAGCGAAGGGCGCTGAGTAGGCTACGGTCAATTATGGAAAACCCTGAACATCCTCTACATAGCACCATCCAGAGACAGAGAAGCAGTTTCAGCAACAGGTTGCTATCGATGCAATGCTCCTCAGACAGGATGAAGAGATCAATACTCCCCAATGCCATTCGGCTTTACAATTCAACCGCCAGGACTAAGATATGTTAAAGTGCCGGGGTTAGGACTCAATGTATTTAAGTAAACTACTTAAGAACTTTTTAAAAGCTATTATTAATGCTTTTTGAGAGAGTGATTTTAGATTCATATCATATTTTTACTGAGTTAAGTATTGTATGTAATTAGTTTTGCTACAATAAGTGTATGGGACATTGGGAAAAATGTTGAATTTCCCAATGGGGATGAATAAAGTATCTATCTATCTATCTATCTACAGACAGGCTCAAGGATGAACCGATGGGGCGACCTTGGCTGGCACAGAGAAGTGAGCCGCACACAATTTTGTCCTCCACCTTTGAATTCGACGCATTAATCATCGTAGCCTGCTTAAATTAGCTAAGCATCGGTTCTTTCTTCACACTTGGGCCCAGGCTCTGGCACTCCAATCCGGTCTGATGTTCCAGCAATAGCCATCGCAGATTGCATTCTCAGGAGTCCAGTTCACTGAATTCTTCAGGAGACTGCAGATTGTTCAGACCATTCAAAAGCACACCTCCCAAAGGAAAAAAATCACAGTCTGCAGACTGTGAGAAAAAGTCTATATTTCCAGTCCAGAAGAAGCATATTTAGAATAGCTAGATGTTTTGTGAGCTGCTCGCAGAACATCACTGTAATTCACCAGTACCATCTTGGGACAGAGTACCCAGTGGAAATGACTGTGTGTGAGATGTAATTTCAGGGAAGAAATTATGAAGAACATGATAAGCACAAGATTCTCTCTGGACCCTTAAAATTTGACAAAGTTATACAAAAACAATTACAAGTCAATATATAAATAACAATAATGATTCCAAGATGCCTTGTTCTATCCCCAACAATCTTTGGATCAATACAGGAGTGAAACAGATTCACCAACCATTCAATATGCTGATAAGATCATATTTTTTCCATTTTTGCTGTGCTAATAGTTGAATGTCAATGTGTTCAGGAAGGTTTCTTGACACAATATGTATATAGGCCAACAAGAGGAGAGGCTGTACTTGATTTGGTATTTGGAAATGAACCCAGTCCGCTGTCAGATCACTCAGTGTCAGAGCATTTTGGAGATAGTGATCATAATTCTATCTCCTTTACAATAACATTGGAGAGAGATAGGAACAGACAAGTTAGAAAACCATTTAATGGGCGTAAGGGGACTTATGAGGCTATCAGGCCGGAAATTGAAGGCTTAAATTGGAAACAGATGTTCTCAGGGAAAAGTATGGAAGAAATGTGGCAAATATTCAGGGGATATTCATGTAGAGTTCTGTGAAGGTACGTTCCAATGACACAGGGAAGTTATGGTAGGGTACAGGAACCGTGGTGTACAAAGGCTGTAATAAATCTAGTCAAGAAAAAAAGAAAAGCTTACAAAAGGTTTAGAGAGCTAGGTAACGTTAGAGATCTAAAAGATTGTAAGGCTACTAGGAAGGAGCTTAAGAAGTTAATTAGGAGAGCCAGGAGGGGCCATGAGAAGGCCTTGGCAGGCAGAATTAAGGAAAACTCCAACGCATTCTACAAGTATGTGAAGAGCAAGAGGATAAAATGTGAAAGAATAGGACCTATCAAATGTGACATTGGGAAAGTGTGTATGGAACCGGAGGAAATAGCAGAGGTACTTAATGAATAATTTACTTCAGTATTCACTATGGAAAAGGATCTTAGTGATTGTAGTGATGACTTGCAGCAGACTGAAAAGCTTGAGCATGTAGATATTCAGAAAGAGGATGTGCTGGAACTTTTGGAAAGGATCAAGTTGGATAAGTCGCCAGAACCAGATGAAATGTACCCCAGGCTACTGTGGGAGGTGAAGGAGGAGATTGCTGAACCTCTAGTGATGATCTTTGCATTATCAACGGGGACAGGAGAGGTTCTGGAGGATTGGAGATGTGCGGATGTTGTTCCTTTCTTCAAGAAGAGGAGTAGAGATACCCAGGAAATTATAGACCAGTGAGTTTCATTTCAGTGGTTGGAAAGTTGATAGAGAAGATCCTGAGAGGCAGGATTTATGAACATTTGGAGAGGTATAATATGATTAGGAGTAATCAGCATGACTTTATAAAGGGCAGGTCATGCCTTATGAGCCTGATAGAATTTTTTGAGGATGTGACTAAACACATTGATGAAGGAAGAGCAGTAAATGTAGTGTTTATGGATTTCAGCAAGGCATTTGATAAGGTACCTCATGCAAGGCTTATTGAGAAAGTAAGGAGGCATGGGATCCAAGGGGACATTGCTTTGTGGATCCAGAACTGGCTTGTCCAGAGAGGGCAAAGAGTGTTTGTAGATGGGTCATATTCTACATGGGGTTTGGTCACCAGTGGGGTGCCTCAGGGATCTGTTCTGGGACCCCTGCTCTTTGTGATTTACTTTTTGTGATTTTTATAAATGACCTGGATGAGGAAGTGCAGAGATGGGTTAGTAAATTTGCTGATGACACAAAGGTTGGATGTGTTGTGGATAGTGTGGAGGGCTGTCAGAGGTTTCAGCGGGATATTGATTGGATACAAAACTGGGCTGAGAAGTGGCAGATGGAGTTCAATCCAGATAAGTGTGAAGTGGTTCATTTTGGTAGGTCAAATATGATGGCAGAATATAGTATTTATGGTAAGACTCTTGACAGTGTGGAGGATCAAAGGGATCTTGGGGTCCAAGTCCATAGGACACTCAAAGCAGCTGCGCAGGTTGACTCTGAGGTTAAGAAGGCATACGGTATATTGGCCTTCATCAATCGTGGAATTGAATTTAGGAGTTTAGAGGTAATGTTGCAGCTATATAGGACCCTGGTCAGACCCCACTTGGAGTACTGTGCTCAGTTCTGGTTGCCTCACTACAGGAAGGATGTGGAAGCCATAGAAAGGGTACAGAGGAGATTTACAAGGATGTTGCCTGGATTGGAGAGCATGCCTTATGAGAATAGGTTGAGTGAACTTGGCTTTTTCTCCTTGGAGTGAAGGAAGATGAGAGGTGACCTAATAGAGGTGTACAAGATGATGAGAGGCATTGAACATGTGGATAGTCAGAGGCTTTTTGCCAGAGCTGAAGTGCATGCCACAAGAGGTTTAATGTGCTGGGGAGTAGGTACAGAGGAGATGTCAGGGGTAAGTTTTTTACTCAGAAAGTGGTGAATGTGTGGAATGGGCTGCCGGCAACGTTGGTGGAGGTGATATAATAGAGTCTTTTAAGAGGCTTTTGGATAGTACAAGGAGCTTAGTAAAATAGAGGGCTATAGGTAAGCCTAGCAATTTCTAAGGTTGGGACATGTTCTGCACAACTTTGTGGGACGAAGGGCCTACATTGTGCTGTAGGTTTTCTATGTTTCTATTTTATATCAGATGTTACATGGTCTTGTAGAACAATAACAGGATGAAGACAGTTGTCATAAAGGGAAAATTTTGATTCAGTCAAGTTGCCTTATGTGTTATTATTCTATGTAAAATGTGGGAAAACCTGGAAAATTGTTCAATCTTGCACAGTTGATCGCCTGTACAGAATCAGCGAGTAATATTTGAAGAATACCTTGCATGGAGACTGCTGGCAGTGTTGGTGCTCTGTAAATAACCAGGGTATATGTGAGTGAATATCAGCGATACAGTTCAGTATTAAAGATGATTAAGGTATGGTGTATGTTATCCATATACAACAGTTGTAGTTTTTTACACCTCTTGTCATGTTGTTTTGTACAGTATATCACATTATTTAAGGTGTTTGCATTTATATTATTATATTTTGACATTTCCTCAATTGTAATACAATTAGGCTGTATCAAACTGTGATCCTGATTGGTTTTAACCTAACCTGAATTTGTTGAAGTCAAACATAAAGGACAGATGTGAACTGTTTACAAAACTGTTTACAAACTCACAGATGACCCACCTACGTTTTCCACTGGAATCAGAATCAGGCTTATTATCATCGACATATGTTGTGAAATTTTTTTTGTTTTGCAGCTGCAATACAGTGCAAGACATAAGAAAGTCATTATATATTACTAAATAAATAGTGCTAAGGATGAATAACAAGGTAATGTTCATGAGGTAAAGGGTCATTCAGAAATCTGATGGCAGAGAGGAAGAAGCCATTATTTGAAATGTTAGTTGTGAGTCTTCAGGCTCCTGTACCTCCTGTCCAATTGTATTAATGTAACATGCCAGCTCTTGCTTTTATACTGATGGTAAGTTTGACTGCGTTACAAATGGAACTGTATTAAGATCTGACGTAATCCTTTCTAGAAGTTTTAAATGGGAGACATTATGTGCAGTTTGGTGTAAGCTTTTGGAAGTCATGTGCAGGAAAGTTTAGTGCTGTACTATTTTTCTGTGTAGACCATTCAACCTGCACCTGAACCATAGCCCTCCATACCCCAGCCATCCACGTACCTTTCCAAATTGCTCTGACGTGTTGTAATCAAACCCACAACTTCCACTGACAGCTCGCTCCACACTCTCACCATGATCTGAGTGAAGAAGCTCCCCATAATGTTCTCCTTAAGTATTTCACCTTTCACTCTTACACCTTTTAGTTGTAGCCTCACCCAACCTCAGTGGAAAAAGCCTGTTTGCATTTACCCTATCTATACCCCTCATAATTTTGTATATCTCTATCAAATCTCCCCTTACTCTCCTATGCGCTAGGGAATAAAGTCATAACCTATTCAACCTTTTCCTATAACTCACCTCAGGTTGGGAGAATGGGGCATTATCCTCCAAATGCTGAGCAAGTTATAATGCAAAGAATATTAATTCTTTTCATTGTGACTTTGATGCACCATCAATAACTCACACTGAGACTTAGGAAGTGAGATATCGGCTTTTATTGACTGAAGAACAACACTACATCCTGGGAAAATGAGGGAGAGCAGCAGGCCACAGTCGCCTTTATACAGGGGTCTGTGGGAGGAGCCACAGGGGCAGTCAGCAGGGTCTGTGGGAGGAGCCACAGGAGCAGTCAGACAGGTATATCTAGTTCACCACATTCACCCCCCCCTTTGTTTAAAAAAAAATCCCCAAGCATATTTACAGGTTAAGTCTATCAGGTGGTCGAATCGTTCGCTGCGATCTACGTAGCTCCGGCTGCAATTGCACAGGAGCCGGAGGTGATGACGGCACAGGTGCCGGAGGTGGTGTGTGCTCCGGAGGCGGAGAGTGGGTTGGTTCAACAGGAGGTGTCAGGGATCCCTCGCGTGTGAGCGAGGTCCCTGGAATAGACGCGTACGGGATGCCCGGTACATGAGCGTCGTGAGGAGTCTGTGTGGGGCACGGTGCGTGCGGAGTCACCTCGGGTACAGGGTGCATAGTTACCGTGGAATGCTCGGGGTAGTGGTCTGCTGCTCCGGCGGGCGCCAGGTCGCGGACAGAGACCGTGTCCTCCCGCCCATCAGGCAGGACCACGTAGGCATACTGGGGATTAGCATGCAGGAGGTGAACCTTCTCGACCAGTGGTGAGTACTTATTACTCCTCGCATGTTTACGTAGCAGCACTGGCCCCGGGGACGTCAGCCAAACTGGCAGGGTGGTCCCAGTGACAGACTTCCTGGGAAAAGAGAATCTATTGATGGTCTGGCTGTAGTCCACAACCATCCTATTTTTCTGCCCAGTCCGAACAACGACCACCTGGGACCACCATGGGCTTGTGCTCAGCTCAATGATCCCCTCCCTGAGCAGCCGCTGCACCTCTGAATGAATAAAGGCCCTGTCCCCCGCACTGTACCTCCTACTTTTAGTTGCCACAGGTTTACAGTCGGGGGTCAGGTTGGTGAACAGCGATGGGGGAGGGATCTTGAGGGTGGAGAGGTTGCAAATAGTGTCAGCAGCACAGCTATCGGCACGGTGCTGGGCGGGATGTGTGGTTCGGTGTGTATGTGCGTGTGGTAACGGAGTATATGGCGAAGTCCCACCAAACTGAGGATTCCTGACAGTGAGTGGTGGGAGGGGCCTGTCATATGCCATAGTCACACTTTCCAGGTGGCTCTGGAAGTCCAGCCCCAATAGCACAGGTGCGCACAGTCAAGGCATGACCAGTAGCGCAAAGTTCCGATATTCTGTGCCCTGCACCACCAATGTCGCTACACAACCCACCCGGATGTCCGTGGAATGCGACCCAGAAGCCAAGGTGATCTTCTGACGTACCGGCCGTGTCACGAGTCCACAGCGTTTCACTGTGGCCGGGTCAATAAAACTCTCAGTGCTGCCCATGTCAAACAGGCAGCTAGTCCTGTGCCCCTCCACCAGGATGTCCATCATCGACCTTGCGAGCTGGTGTGGGGTGCTTTGGTCGAGGGTCACGGAAGCCAGCGTTGAACGGGGCGTGTCGGGGGCGGGGCCTGGTGACGCCGGCAAAGATGGCCGCTCACATCCGGGCATGCAAGATGGCGAGTCGGGGGCGGGGCCTGGTGACGCCGGCAAAGATGGTTGTCCACATCCGGTCATGCAAAATGGCGGCCCCCAGGTCTCAGACGCAGCGCTGCTCGACCCCGGGCGCGGTTTAGACTTACATACCTTGGCGAAATGGCCCTTCTTCCCACAGCTGGAACAAGTCGCTTCGCGAGCCGGGCAGCTGTTTCTGGGATGTTTCGGAAGCCCACAAAAGTAACAGAGTTTTATACCTGGCGAATTCGAGGGGTTCGAGATACTGCGACTGGCAGCGGCGTTGGCGAATTCGCTCGGAACCGGGGAATCGCGCGGCTGGACCTCTTCGGCGTACAGCTGCGCAGCCTCTATCGTATCGGCCGTCTCTATCGCGGAGCGTAAGGTAAGATCAGCTTTTTCCAGCAGCCGCTGGCGTATACACACTGGCCGGACCCCAGTCACAAAAGCGTCTCGGACCAAGAGTTCCGTATGCTGTTCCGCTGTGAGCGCTTGGCAGTCACAAGTCCGCGCGAGTGCCTGTAGATCTCGGAGAAATTCAGCAGTCGACTCCGTAGGCCGCTGTTTTCATGTTGCCAAGCGGTGCCGTGCATAAACTGGATTTACTGGCCGCAGGTACTGTCTTTTGAGGGCGGCAAGCGCCTCCTCGTAGGTGGATATGTCCCTGATGAATGAATAAACTTTTGGGGCGACCCTCGAGAAGAGAGGTTTGTGCCGAACAGCCGAGTCGGTGGCACGAACCTCCTCTAAGTACGATTGGAAGCACACCAGCCAGTGTTCAAAGGTAAGAGCTGCTCCAGGGTCTTGGGGGTCCAAGTCCAGGCGTTCTGGGCGTAAAACGGTTTCCATGTTGTAACTTTCAGTCAATAAAATTGATGCACCATCAATAACTCACGCTGAGACTTAGGAAGTGAGATATCGGCTTTTATTGACTGAAGAACAACACTACATCCTGGGAAAATGAGGGAGAGCAGCAGGCCACAGTCGCCTTTATACAGGGGTCTGTGGGAGGAGCCACAGGGGCAGTCAGCAGGGTCTGTGGGAGGAGCCACAGGAGCAGTCAGACAGGTATATCTAGTTCACCACAGACTTCCTCAGCCTTTTAAATAAAAATGCTCCATTCTTGCCAGCTCTCCTCCATTTCCCCTACTAATTAGGCTTCAGAGGAATATTTATCTTTGATCTGACAGATAATCTAACACATACACAGCAGCAGGTAAACATTGTTGCTTCGGATAGCAGCAGGAATGGCAGAGAGCAGGGTAATCACTATGATGTAGCTAACTCTCTCTATAGTGTGGCATAACAGAAATAAATGAAATGGGTCCCAGTAGATGAGATAACAAGGAAAAGCTCTGCCCCTGTGAGAGATTGCTGGGTTAATGCCACAATATGAAATGCGCAGGGATTTGTTTTAGAATCCTGACAGCTACAGTAAGCAAAATCATCAACAAAAATGGATTAGGTAGTAGTCTGCTGTATGTCAGGTAATAATTACCACCTGGAATATCCTATTATGACACCGGCCTTGCATAAGACGTAAATGGAGAGCTTAATGCTCATTTTCCATTTCCAGAAAATACACAGTGTCAAAGGATTCTAGTAAATCTCATTGGATTATGTTACATATTGTCAAGTCAAGTCAAATTGAGCTTGTGTGTGGATAAAAACATAATGCATTAAATCTGTTGAGGCAGTTTATTGGCATGAATGGGAATATTATGAATCAATAAATTCATAGTTCATAAATGCTGATGGAACAAGAGTGCCTTAGCATTAAGTAAAAAGTCATGGTACTGAGGTTGAAGCAGCAAACTAGAAACCCAGAAACCTGGACCAACAAACCAGTAGCTGATGAAGGGTCTCAGCCCGAAACATTGACTTTTTGGTAGATGCTGCCTGGCCTGCTGAGTTCCTCCAGCATTTTCTGTTCAAGTATCATTACCACAATTATAGAATCTAAACTCATGTTAAAATCTGTAGTTTGGGATGAAACAAAAACATCATTTTAGTCTAGGAATAGAAACGTAGAAAACCTACAGCACAATACAGAACCTTTGGCCCACAAAGCTATGCTGAACATATCCTTATCTTAGAAATTACCTAGGGTACCCATAGCCTTCTATTTTTCTAATCCGCCTCTCCCACTATCGCTAGCCGCTCATTCCATGCACTCACCACTCTGCATAAAAGGCATCCTCCACAATCCAAGCAATATCCTTGTAAGTCTCCTCTGCACACTTTCTATGGTTTCCACATCCTTCCTGTAGTGAGGCAACCAGAGTTGAGCACAGTACTCCAAGTGGGGTCTGATCAGGGTCCTATATAGCTGCAACATTAACTCTCAGCTCCCAAACTCAATCCCACCATTGATGAGGGCCAATACATCGTATGCTTTCAAACCACAGAGTCAACCTGTGCAGCAACTTTGAGTGTCCTATGGACTTGGACCCCAAGATCCCTCTGATCCTCCACACTGCCAAGAGTCTTACCATTAATACTACATTCTGCCATCATATTTGACCTACCAAAATGAACCACTTCACACTTATCTGGGTTGAACTCCATCTGCCACTTCTCAGCCTCGTTATGCATCCTATCGATGTCCCGGTGTAACCTTTGACAGCCCTCCACACAATCCATAACACCCCCAACCTTTGTGTCATCAGCAAATTTACTAACCCATCTCTGCACTTCTTCATCCAGGTCATTCATTAAAACGTCATGAAGAGTAGGGACCCAGAACAGATCCCTAAGACACACCACTGGTGACCAACCTCCATGCAGAATATGACCCGTCTACAACCACTCTTTGCCCTCTGTGGGCAAGTCAATTCTAAATCCACAAAGCAATGTTCACTTGGATCCCATGTCTTCTTAATTTCTTAATAAGCCTTGTATGGGGTATCTTATCAAATACCTTGCTGAAATCCATATACACTACATCTACTGCTCTACCTCCATCAATATGTTTAGCCACATCCTCAAAAAATTCAATCAGGCTCATAAAACATGACCTGCCTTTTACAAACCCATGCTGACTATTCCTACTCATATTATGCCTCTCCAAATGTTCATAAGTCCTGCTTCTCAGGACCTTCTCCATCAACTTACCAACCACTGAAGTAGGACTCACTAGTCTATAATTTCCTGGGCTAAGTCTACTTGCTTTCTTGAATAAGGGAACAACATCTGCAAGCCTCCAACCCTCCAGAACCTCTCCCGTCCCCATTGATGATGCAAAGAAAGTAACCAGAGGCTCAGCAATCTCCTCCCTTGCCTCCCACAGTTGCCTGGGATATATCTTGTCTGGTCCTGGTGACTTAACCAACTTGATGCTTTCCAAAAGCTCCAGCACATCATCTTTCTTAATATCTTCATGCTCAAACGTTTCAGTCTGCTGTAAGTCATCCCTACAATCGCCAAGATCATTTTCCATAGTGAATACTGAAGCAAAGTACTCATTAAGTACCTCAGCTATCTCCTCCGGTTCCATACACATTTTCCACTGTCACACTTGATTTGTCCTATTCTCTCATATCTTATCCTTTTGCTCTTCACATACTTGTCGAATGCCTTGGGGTTTTCCTTAATCTTGTCTGCCAAGGCCTTCTCATGGCCCCTTCTGGCTCTCCTAATTTCCTTCTTAAGTTGCTTCCTGTTAGCCTTATAATCTTCTAGACCTCTATCTTTGCCAAGTTTTTTGAATCTTTCGTAAACTTTTCACATCTTCTTGATTAGATTTACAACAGCCTTTGTAAACCACAGTTCCTGTATGCTACTATCCCTTCCATGTCTCATTGGAACGTAACTATGTAGAACTCCACACAAATATCCCCTGAACATTTGCCACATGTGTTCCATACATTTCCCTGAGAACATCTGTTTCCCATTTATGCTTCCAAGTTCCTGCCTGATTGCCTCATATTACCCCTTACTCCAATAAAACACTTCCCTAACTTGTCTGTTCCTATCCCTCTCCAATGCTATGGTAAAGGAGATAGAATTCTGATCACCATCTCCAAAAAGTTCTCCCCTGAGAGATCTGACATCTGACCATGTTCATTTCCCAATACCAAATCAAGTACAGCCTCTTGTAGGCTTATCTACATATCGTGTCAAGAAACCTTCCTGAACTCACTTAACAAACTCCACCCCATCTAAACTCCTTGCTCTAGGGAGATGCCAATCAATATTTGGGAAATTAAAATCTCCCACCATGACAACCCTGTTATTATTACACTTTTCAGAATCTGTCCTCCTATCTGCTCCTTGATGTCCCTGTTACTATTGGGTGGTGTATTAAAAACACCCAGTAGAGTTATTGACCCCTTCCTGTTCGTAACTTCCACCCACAGAGACTCCGTAGACAATCTCTCCATGACTTCCTCCTTTTCTGCAGCCGTGACACTATCTTTGGTCAGCTGTGCCACGCCCCCACCTTTGTCTCCCTCCCTATCCTTTCTGAAACATCTAAAGCCTGGCACAGGAAGGAATCATTCCTGCCCCTGAGCTATCCAAGTCTCTGTAATGGCCACAACATCATAGCTCCAAGTACCGATCCATGCTCTAAGCTCATTCACTTTGTTCATAATACGCCCTGCATTAAAATAGATACATCTCAAACCAACGGTCTGAGCGCATCCCTTCTCTATCACCTGCCTATCCTCCCTCTTGCATTGTCTCCAAGCTTTGTCTATTTGTGAGCCAACTGTCTCTTCCTCTGTATCTTCAGTTTGGTTCCCACACCCAGCAATTCTAGTTTAAACTCGCCGCAATAACCTTAGCAAACCTCCCCACCAGAATATTGTTCTCATGTGCAACCCGTCCTTTTTGTTCAGACCACATCTGCCCCAAATGATCCAGAAATCTGAATCCCTGTCCCCTGCTCCATTCCCTCAGCCACGCATTAATCCTCCACCTCAGTCTATTCCTATGCTCACTGTCACGTGACACAGGCAGTAATCCCGAGATTACTACCTTTGAGGTCCTGCTTCTCAACTTCCTTTCTAACTCCCTGTAGCCTGTTTTCAGGAGCTCTTCCCTTTTCCTACCTATGTCATTGGTACCTATATGTACCATGACTACCGGCTGTTCTCCTTCCCACTTCAGGATATTTTGCACGCGATCAAAAACATCCTGGGCCTTGGCACCTGGGAAGCAAACTACCATCTGTGTTTCTTTCCTGTATCCACAGAATTGCCTGTCTGAACCCTAACTATAGAGTCCCCTATCACTGCTGCCATCCTCTTCCTTTCCCTACCCTTCTGAGCCACAGGGCCAGACTCTGCGCCAGAGGCATGGCCACTGTTGCTTCTCCCAGGTAGGCTGTCCCCCCCCAACAGTACTCAAACAGGAGTACTTATTGTCGAGGGGGACAGCCACAGGAGTACTCTCTAGCATCTGACTCTTGACCTTCTCTCTCCTGACTATTACCCACTTATCTGTCTCCCGAGGGCCCAGTGTGACCACCTGCCTATAACTACTATCTATCACCTCTTCACTCTCCCTGACCAGACAAAGGTCATCGAGCTGCATCTCCGTTTCCCTAACGTAATCCCTAAGGAGCTGCAGCTCAGTGCACCTGGCACAGATGTGGCCGTTGGGAGGCTGGGAGTCTACAGGGCTCACCACATCCGATAGCAAGCACAGAACACCGGCCACATACACACACTTCCTGTCTGTATTCTACACAGGAATGATGACCAGAGAAAAACAGCAGCTATTGTAAAAATCCATTTGGTTCACTTAAGTCCTTTGGTGGAGGAAACCTGCAAATCTCCTTTGTTCTGGTTGACTTATGACTCCAGATGGGTGACTCTTAAATGGCTTTACTGCTACGCTTAAAGAAAGAGAAGGAATAAAGGTGGAGGACAACATGGTACCAACCTGGCTATCAAAAGAGGATGTGGCAAAACTAACCACAAGCTTTGTAAGGTCATCCTCATTTGTACCTAAGGAGAGCTCTCCCCCAGACTAGTGAAGCAACACTCAGACATTGTAGCACTCACAGTATCATATCTTATAAACAATATGCCAGGCTTCTCTCTCACGGTTTCTGGTTACACCTTGGTGGGAAGGTTTACTCCACCAGCTGGATGGGGTGCAATGGTAGAACAATGATACTGAGGTGATGTGGGTAGATCTTGCAGCGCTCAAAATTGCCTGCAAGCCTTCTGAAGTCTCCTAGCATCAGATCAAACATGGTTCAATGGTTCTATTTCCACTTAATATCAGAGAATGTATACAGTATACAACCTGAAATTCTTACTCTCTGCAGTCATCCATGAAACAGATGAAAACCCTGCCTAAAGAAGGAAAACATTAAAATCCCAAAGCCCCCCCCAGCACACTCGAGCAGCAGCAGAGCATTAACCCTCCCCCACCTTCCTCAGCAAAAGCATCAGCCCCTGCCCACCACTCAGCATGCAAGCAATAGCAAAGCCCCCAAAGAGACAATGATCACCCCAGCAGTTCGATGTGCTACAGGCTCTCTCTCTCTCACTATCAAGGAAGAGAGAGTTATTGCTCCTGCCACGGTGACAGAGGAGACCAACAGCTCTCCGTTTCAATGTTACGGTCCGTAGAGTTGCTTACTTTGACAGCAGTGTACACATTTGTCTCAATGTTCCGATCACCCACGATGCTTCAGTCGGCAACACCGGTGGGGAATTGAGTCATTCACAGGGCTGCAAGTCCACACTCTGAAGACACACATCTTCCAGACCACTTCTGGAGATATCAAAAACACTAGGCCACTCTGCAAACTGCGTGAGTGGGAACCCACTGCCATGAAGATCCACAGTCTGAGTGCGGCTGTAGTTTACAGACTCCAACAGGACCCCAGCCACCTTGTAAAGGAAAGAAGAGGCATTAAAGAGAAGAATTCAAACTGATTTGTAGATAGACTGGAAGAAATCACCCTCTGGTGATATCTGTGCTGGAGAAACCCTCTCCTGATTACTTCATCTCTCAACTGATGAGCCAGTGCATTTTCAAGTTGAAAAGCATACAGGAAAAGCACTGAAGGGACTTTAAACTCCAGCACTGAGAGGGTCTTAGCCTCACCACAACCAACAAATCTGGTTTTAAGACATAGCTGTCTAACTAGCTTTGTAAATCAACACAAGGCATAAAGCAAATTGACTTTGTTCTCTCTAATCTACCTCTCACAAATGTATCTATCCATATCAATGCCAGTAGTACTGACAGGTGCCTTTAGCGGGAATTGGGAGTTATACTGAGTAGTAGAGTGGCTGAGGAGAAATCAGAAGATAATACCAATGAGAACAATAGTGGTTGGCCTCTAATGAGCAGCAGGTGGAACATTGCAAGCACAACTTGAGTCTCAATATGGACAAGACTAAAGAGATGATTGTGGGCTTCAGGAAGGTACAAGCTGGCCACTGCTCACTGCACATAGATGACCCCTCCATGAAGAGTAAGGAGCGCCAAGTTTCTGTGAGTGCACATAATGAATGATCTCTCCTGATCCCTCAACAACCACCTCTTTGGTCAAGAAAGCACAGTGGCATCTCCACTTCCAGGGGATACTGAAACAAGTGAGGCCCTCGCCCTACCCACCCACCAATTTCTACAGGAGCACCATCGAGAGTATGCTGACCAGCTGCATCACCAACAGCTATGGGAATTGCAAGGCATCTGACTGCAAATCCCGACAAAGGATTGTGAGGACTGATGAGAGGATCATCGGAGTCTGTCTTACAACTATCAGAGATATTTATGAAGAGCGCTGCTTGGCAGAAGGGACTTGTAGCTATGAAACAATCGTAGATTCTTGGCCCTCCTCTGTGGCGGTTGTAGGAGGTGACTCTGGGACTGCAGGAGGTGGTTCCGACAGCTCTGGACACCTTTCTTCTTGACGTGTTGGCATTCTGAACAGTGCATGGCAAGCTGCTTCATCTGCTGTTCTACCCCAGGTCACCAGACAAGCTTCGAGCCAATCGTTTCATTTTGACCATGCCTAGATGACTGGCACGTAGCTTCTCTGACACTTTTAGTTCTCAGCTTGGAAGGTATAACTACTCTCAACCCCCACATAAGGCAACTCCCGTCAAAGGAAATTTCATCCTGGCACTGGTAAAAATGAGGGAATTGGATTTCCTTCCGTATGCTTCAGCCATTTTGTGTTGCCGTGTAGACCTGAAGCAGATTGGAGTGTTTTTTCGGCTTCCCTTTGGATCATCTCTGACATAATCGGGAGACTTTTTATTTGCATTAAGGAGATACATCAAGAGGAGGTCCTCTTTTGTAAATTTTTTAGAGATCTCCTCTTCCAAGAGTAAACAGGACAATCCATCAACATTTCCATGATTAGTTGCCCTCTTGAATTCAATCTTGTAATTGTGTCCTCCAAGAAACAGAGTCTATTTCTGCATTTGTGGTACTGTAGTTAGTGAAACACCATTTGGTGGTTTGAAAATGGATAATTGTGTTTGATGATCAGTAATGAGGGTAAATTCTGTCCCATGCAAATACTCATTGAAACATTTTCTACCCAAACCAGACTCAAGGCCTCTCTGTCAATCTGTGAGTATTTTTTCTCTGCAGCAGTAAGGGAACGAGATGTAAAATCTTCCATCACTCATAACATGTGACATGACTGCACCTATACCGTAAGGCAAAGCATCACAGGCAAACTTCATTGGACAATGTGGATCATAATGTGTGAGTACAGTGTCTGACATCACCATGTCCTTTTTGGAAAGCCACCTCACACTGCTTTGCCCATTGCCATGTCTTCAGGGTCTGTAGTAACGAGTTCAAGGGATGGAGCACAGTAGCCAGGTTTGGCAGGAACCTACATAGTAAATGATATACCTTAAAAAGGACCACAACTGTGGAATGTCCTTTTGCTTTGAGGCATCCATCACTGCTTGAATTTTCTCAGCACACTCGTGTAATCCTTATGCATCAATGCTTGGTTCAAAGAATTCACACTTGTGTCATGCTCTGAACCTATAACCTTCTAATTGTTTTAACACTGGCTTGGGATTTTGGAGATGTTGCTTGTCATCGTTACTGTTAACAATGATGTCATCCAGGTAATACTGAGTACCTGAGCAGCCTTGCAGCACCTGGTCCATAGTTTTCTGCCAGTGTGCAGGTGTAGATGCTACTCCAAAAAATAATTCTATTATCGTGATAAAGTCCTTTGTGATTGTTTGTAATGAGAAACAATTTCAACTCTTCTTCCATCTCCATCCTTAGGTAGGTCTCAGCTAAGTCCACTTGGCTGAAGTGTTTCCTTCCAGAAAGGTACTGTATCCTCTATCCTGTGTATTGATCTACTTCCATTACTGGGCTGATAGTGACTTTAAAATCACCACAGATCCAGACAAACCCGTTCTTCTTGGCTGCTTGGACCATTGGCTTTGCCCATGGGCTCCACTCAACCTTGGAAAAAATTATTTCAGCCTCCATGTGATCTAGCTCACTGGCTTCTTTATCATAGACAGTATAATGAACTGGAAGGACTTTGTAAAACGTGGGTGTGGCATTTTCATTTCATATGACTTTACTCTTCATATGTTTGAGTTTTCCAAGGCCATCCTTGAACACTGCATTGGCATCATCCAGTGCCTTTCTTAATTCACTTTCCATTGACTCTGTTGCAGGGTGATGTGGCTTGCAAATGTTGGATGGATCACCAGTCAAGTAGTAGTTGTCTCAACTAATCACATGCCACATTGTTGATCCTCCTGTTTTTACCACATTGAATTGAATTGACTTTATTATTTACATCCTTCACATACATGAGGAGTAAAAATCTTTATGTTATGTTGCTGTCTATATGTGCGATGTACAATTAATAGTAATTTGTAATAAAAAGGATGTACAATAGGACAGTCAATATAACATAGGAATACAATTGCATCAGCATGAATTAATCAGTCTGATGGCCTGGTGGAAGAACTGTCCTGGAGCCCGTTGGTCCTGGCTTTAATGCCGTGCATATCCTAAGAAGTCACCCTGGGATACAAGCCTAATGTGGCTTGTTGGTTGTTGTATTTCACTGTTACAAATGTCATTCACACAGGAATTATCTTTTCTCCAGTATAAATTCTTAGCTGGATATTTGTAGGCTTCAGTTTAGTACCTTTGAAACGCCATTCAAACTCATTTTGTGGAATGAGTCAAACTGCTGAGCCAGTGTCGAATTCCATTTTAATCCATGTATCGCTCAGTTCTGCTGTAAGCCATATCTCTTGTCTACTGTTATTTTTCAAAAATTGTATATCTCAAGGCTACCTACTCCTTGTCACTCATTATCAGATTTTTCATCTGATAATGCACATTAGTACTGCCTTTGAAACTTCAACTTGACTTTTTAGAACAGTACAGCATAGGAAAAGGCCATTCAGACCACAATGTTGTGCTTAACCAGCTGGAAAGCATATCAAAAACACCTAAATATTAACCCCTCCCTCCTATACCTTGCCCATATCCTTCCATTTCTTTACATCTATGTGCCTATCTAAATCACTCTTCAAAGCCACTAATGTATCTATTTCTACCACCATTCCAGGCAGTGCATTCAGGCATCCGTGATTCTGTGAGTAAAAAATTTACCACTCACATCCCTCTTGAACCTACCCCTTCTCAGCTTCAATGCATGCCCTCTGGATTTGACATTTCAACCCTGGGAAACAGATATTCTCTTCCACCCTACCTATGGTTTTCATAATCTTGTTAACCTTTATCAGATCACCCCTCGGCCTTTGGCTCTCCAGAGAAAACAACCCTAGTTTATTCAGGCTCTCATGATAGCACGTTCCCTTTAAGTCAGGCAGCACCTGGTAAATCTTTTCTGCACCTTCCAAAGCCTCAACATCTTGCTATAGTGAGGTGACCAGGACTGTATGCAATACTCAAGATGTGGTCTAACCAGAGTTTTATAAAGTTACAACATAACTTTTTGACTTTAGAACTCAAGTTCACTGATAGTCACTCAACTTGACTAATAAAAGTAAGCTTTCCATAAGCCTTCTTAACCACCTTGTTAACCTGTGGAGCCACTTTCAAGGAGTTATGAACTTGGATTCCAAGCTCTTTCTGCTCAGCAACACTGCTAAGGATATTGTCCTTAACAGTGTATTGTCTCCTTGCATTTGCCCTACCAAGGTGCAGCACCTCACATTTATCTGGGTTAAACTCAATCTTACTAAAATCTATGTGGACAATATTCACTACCCTACCCTCTCTTGTCACCTTGTCAAGAAACTCAATTAACTTGATAATGCATGACCTGCCATGCACAAAGCCATGCTGGCTCTCCCAAGTTAGGCAGTGGGTTTCCAAATGCTCACATATCCTATCCTTAAGAATTTTCTCCAGAAATTTCTCTAGATCTGATGTGAGATTCACCAGTCTATAGTTCCCAAGATTTTCCCTTGATTCTTTCTTAAATAGAGGTACATTAGCCACTCAACAATTCTCCGACACCTTGCCTGTGGTAGAGAGGACATGATTTTTTCCTTCTCTGGGCAGTCCATTTATTTTTGTCTGCCCAACATGCTCTTTGGATGTGTCCTACCTTGCTGAATTTTCTTCAAGTTTTGCATTGGTCTGGCATATGTGAGCCCCTGCCACAATGGTAGCTCATTTTGTTTGGCCAGCCCAGTTTCTATTTAGAGATTGTAATTTTGTTCACGCTTATTTTCATTCCTGACTGCAACTCAATTGGATCTCTGTCTGCTATTTCCATTGAAACAGCAATTTCAACTGTTCTTTTAAATGTGAGTTCTCCTTCAGATTGGAGTCATTTTGAACGCTTTAGTGCAAGACTCTACAAACCAAATGATCTCTCAATGTATCATTAAGCCCATCACTGAAATGGCATTGCTCAGAAATTCTCTTAAATTCAGCCACATACACAAAAATGGTCTTCCCTTCCTTTTGATTCTGTTTATGAAAACTAAAGCATTCTGCAATCAACAAACGTTTTTGTTTGAAATGTCTTTCATTACTTCCACAATATCAGAAAAGTTCATTTTGGCTGGTTTGGTTGGAGCATTTAAAGTTGTCAGCAAACTGTATGCCTTTCAACCCAATGCACTCAGCAAAACTGGCACTTGCTTTTCGTTGGCTATTTCATTTGCTTCAAAATGCAGCACAATTCACTCAGTATCCACTATCCAGTTATCTCTTGTGCGATCGAATATGTTTATCTTTCTGAAATGGCCAGCCATTTCTGCTTTTTAAATTTATTATTATCACTGTTTATGAGCCTGTAAATTTTGTCAATTGTTTTGCCTTTTTAAAATCTTGATCACTTTTCCATTTCCGAAAAAAAAACATGTGCTGTGCTTTTATTTTAACTCTTCCCCATTGCGAAGATAAAACATGCTAGCCTTCAACAGATACATTAGGTACTCTTCTTGGGTTCATTTTAAATCTTACTCTCACCACTGTTATGTTTTGTAACTCCAAAGCATAAAATCAAAGTCAGAATCAGAATCAGGTTTAATATCATTGACATATATCATGGTATTCTTTAATTTTACAGCAGAAGTACAATGATGAAGTACATGATAAATAAAGATAGAGAAAATAAACTAAATTGCAGTAAGTTTATATGTCTATTAAATAGCTAAGTTAAAATAAGTAGTGCAAAAAGAACAGAAATAAACAATGTAGTGAAGTAGTGTTTATGGGTTCAATGTCCATTTAGAAACTGGATGGCAAAGAGAAAAAAGCTATTCACAGAGTGTGTACCTTTAGGCTTCTGTACCTCCTTCCCAATGGTAACAATGAGAAGTAGTCATATCCTGCGTGGTGAGGGTGTTTAATGATGGCTGCCATCTTCCTAAGGTACCACTCTTTGAAGATGTCTTGGATACTGCTGAGGCTAGTACCCATGATTGAGCTGAACATTTTTTTGCTTCTGTAACTTACTTCGATCTTGTGCATTAGCCCCCCCCAACCCTCCCCCTGCCCCAGACCAGACGGTGGTGCCCCCAGTCAGAATGCCCTCCAGGGTATATTTGTAGAAGTTTGCAAGTGATTTAGTTGACAATCCAAATCTCAGAACAAATCGAAAGAAAACGATGTTGCCCGAGAAATGCATGGAAACGTTTTTATGTTTAGTGAGGTGTGCACATGTAATATGATGGTGTGATGTCATATGCCATTCATGTACTTTTATATATAACCCACAATGAATTATATTAACAACCAAAGAATGTCTAATCACACAATGTATTTACAATATTATGTAAATATTGCTAAAATATTAAATACACAGTAGCCATAACAGAAACGTGGCAGCAGAAAGAGAAGGACTGACTGCTCAATGTTTCGGCATTCAGCATTACAGGGGTGGTGGAGGTGCAGCTGAGAAAGGAAGTAACATTACTTTCTTGATGAAAGAATTGGAGTCAGAATCAGTTTAATATCACTAGCGTATGTTGTAACATTTGTTAACTTTGTGGCAGCAGTACAATACAATACATGATAATATAGAGAAAAAAACTGAATTACATATGTATGTATGTATATCAAATAGTTAAATTAAATAAGTAGTGCAAAATCTGAAATAAAAGAAGTATTGAGGTACTGTTCATGGATTCAAAGTCCATTCAGAAATCGGATGGCAGAGGGGAAGAAGCTGTTCCTGAACCACTGAGTGTGTGCCTTCAGGCTTCTGTACCCCCTTCCTGATGGCAACAATGTGAAGAGGGTATGTCCTGGATGAAGGAGTCCTTAATGATGGATGCCAGTTTTATGAGGCACTGCTCCTCAGAGAGAATAGTCTTGGGGGAATACATGGAGCGATGTGCATTAAGGTGGATAAATCCCCGGGACCTGAGTTGGTACATTCCTGGACCTCTTTGGAAGTCAATGAAGAAATTGCAGAAGCCCTTGCAAAGGTTTTTGCTTCATCTCTGGCCACAGGTGTGAGTTCTGGAGGACCGGGGAGTGACTAATGTAATATGTAATAATGTAATATCACTGTTAGTAACAACAAGCCAGTTGTGTCTGACATTGGTGGTGGGTAAATTCCTGGAAGGGATTTTGAGAGACAGCGTCTACCAATATTGGGAGAACCAGAGTCTGATTCTGAACAGTCCCAACAGCTTTGTACATCATATTCATCTCTGATAAATCACAAGGAATTCTTTGAGGAGTTAATTGAGTGGGTAGATGAGTGGAAATTGTCTACATGGTCTTTAGCAAGGCATTTGACAATGTCAATTATGGCTGGCTAAGTCTGAAAGTTTAGATTGCATGGGATCCATGGGGAGATAGCGGATTGGATTCATAACTGGTTCAATGGTGGTTAGTAGAGAGTGATAGTCAAGTGTTATTTCTTGGACTGAAGGTCTGCATCTAATGGGGTGCCACAGAGGTCAGTGATGGGACCTTTGCTGGTAATATATGTGGTTCTGTTTATTATCAGAGAACGTATACAGTACACAACCTGAAATACTTATCTTTGCAGACATCCACAAAAAACAGAAAAACCCCAAAAGAATGAACGGAGAAATGCTAGAACCCCGAAGTCCCATTTCCCCCCTCCCCACACAAGCATCCACCTCCCCCCCATTTCAGCAAAAAGCATCGGCAACCAACACACACCCACCAACAGCAAAGCACTCAAAAAGAGATCATGATCTGGAGTCAACAAAAACTATTGTTTACCCGACAGTTCGACATGCCGCAGCCTCTCCCTGTCAGTAATAAGGGTCAGAGAGATGTCACCCATTTCACAGTGAAAGGGGAGACTGACAGTCACTGTTATGATATTACAGTCTGCTGCGTCACTTTTTATTCTGAGATTCCCCACCCCAGAATCGGTAGCAAACTTTCTCCCCATAGAGAGAAAGAGAGAGAGAGAGAGTGCACCTGCTCAACTACAGAGACCGTCCATACATCTGGTGCAGCAAAATCCTGATGCTCCATCTCCCATGATGCCATAGTCAGCTGGCCTGGAATTGTTCGTCCACAGGGCTGCACCCCGGATGCACCATCTTCCAAGCTGTGCCTGCAAAATGTCGGAAAACGTTCAGCCAACAAGCTCCAGAAATGGGAACACATCCGCAGTAAAAGAAAACGCAGCTGGAGTGCCACTTGCAGAGCAGGACCTCGAAAGAACCGCAAAAACCTGAAAAGGGAAAACGAGACATTAACAAGAGGAATTTAAGCTGTTTCCGCAGATGAGCTCGGAGAGGCAGCCACTTGGCGCCATCTTAACTCCGCCTTATTTTTCACAAGTACATGAAAACATCCAGTGAAATGCACCATTTGTGTTAAATTAAATCAGCGAAGATTGTGCTGGGGTCAGCCTGCAAGAGTCAAGGTGCTCTTGGGGCCAGTATAGCCACAACTTATTAACCCTAACCGCACATCTTTATAGCAGGGTCTGAGACACCCGGAGGAAGCACACGTGGTCACGGGGAGAATGCACAAACTTTATACAGACGGTGGTCGGAATCGGACCTTGATTGACCATCGGAGGCACTGTAAAAGTAATTGTGTTAACCTCTAGACTACCAGGCTGCCCTATTTGAATGTCAGTATACAAGGCATGGCTAGTAAGCTTGCAGATGTTACTAAAGTTTTAGACAGTGTAGAAAGACAATGAAAATTTGCAGTGTTGTGTATCTTGGTTGGCTAGGTGTGTGGGTTGAAGTTCGGCAAATAGCTTTCAATGAGATAAATGTGAGGTTTTGCATATTGAGGGATACAATGAGGGTAGCACGCTGAGTGAATCTTAGGACCTCGGGGAATCTTGTGGAACATAGGGTCCTTGGAGTGCAAGTGCAAAGCACACAGTTATTTGACAAACTGGCCCTCATCAGTCAGGACATTCAGCAAGAAGGTGGGAAGATATGCTATAAGATGTAGATGAGGATTCACTTGAAGAATTGTGTACAGTTTTGGGAATGATATCGTTATATTAGAAAGAATGCAGAAAAAAATTTACTAGCATGTTGTCTGGACTCGAGGGCCTGAGCGACATGGAGAGATTGCTGCATCAGCTTGGACATCCTGGAATATAGGAGATGGAGGGTGACATGATAGAAGATATAAGATCAAGAGCAGTACAGACAGGGTGAAAACACATAGTTTTTTTTTCCCAGGAAGTGGGTGCTAAAAACAAGAGGATATACAGCAGGTTTAGGATCAGAGAAAAGAGATTTAAAAGAGACAGCAGGACCAGCTTCTAAATATAAAGAGATGTGAGTATTTGGAAGGAGCTACTAGGAATATTGGTTGAGGTGATTACCTTAGCAACATTTAAAAGTCATCCACATACTATATGTAGAAGTTTAGAAGGTGATGGCCAACTGTTATTACACAATTGGTGCTCTAGTTTTCACACACATCCCAAAAATTATGGGTTGGCAGGTTAATTGGCCATTTTAAATTTCTCCTGGGTGGTTCCATCTGATTCACTTTGCTGGCAATGTGGGGAAAATATGTTACAGGCAAGGTTAGTAAAGGATTGGGATTGTTCTGTGAGCTGGCCTAGCTCTGCTTATCCGAAAGGCACCCCACTATGTCTTGAGAAAATATGGGAAGAATGGGAAATATGTGAGGCGGCACGTGGTCAGGTGAGAAGGGTTGCAGCTCAAAAGCAGACTTATACGGAGGTTTGAAACAAACTTTCCAAGATTCTTCCCTAGATATCCAGACAATTTAAGCAAACTGCTGCAATTAAACCACCTTCCCTAGGAGAGAAGTGTCAGTTTGATCATGGAGCAAAATGTTCAAAGCTAAAAGTAAAATATTTACCGAAGTACATATATGTTACTATATACTACCTTGAGATCCATTTTCTTGCAGACCTTTACAGGAAAAACTAAATACAACACAAGCTTTGCTTCCATACCCATGTTACATTTTGTGAGGTGGATGACGAGGACAATTCGGGAGCTATAGATTCTGGTGAAGATAAAGGAGGGAGGATTGAATGGAACTGCTGAAAGAATGGCTTGTGAGGTTATGCTCTTCGTCTGTCATATTATGTATTTTCCTGATGCATGGACTTGAGGTTGTCAGTTCTATAGGATAGAGTTAAGAGTCATAGAGCTGTTGAGCATGGAATCAGGTCTTTTCTTCTACATTAGCCATCACACTCAATTACATTAAATGGCACAGCGGCCTGCATTAATTTTATAACCCCTCTATGCCCTACTCATTCCATTACCTGTTCTGATATCTCTTAAATGTTATTGTTCCTCCCTCCTCCACCTCTTCTAGTAGCTCATTCCAGATAGCAATGATGCTTTTGTGAAAAATGTATTCCTCAGGTCTCCTTTAAACCTCTTTCTTCTCAGTTTGAACTGATGCCATCTATCCTCATGCATCCTTTCCATGGGAAATGAATTCTGACTATCTACCATATCCATGCCTCATAATATTATATATCTCTGTTACGTCAGCTCCAGCCACCTTTGCACCAGAGGAAACAAAACCCCAGTCTTTCCTTATAACTCAGGTTCTCTGGTCCAGGCAACATCTTTATGAATTTTTTTGCACCCTCTTTAGCTTAATCACACACTACTCTGATTCTGGCTTGAACAACATTTTGTACAATTGTAACATGGCGTCCAATTCTTGTAGAACATTAAAGCACAGGAATGGCCCTTCAGCCCATTCAGTCCATGCCAAACTATTAATCTGCCTAGTCTCATTGACCTGCACCCAGACCATAGTCTTCATACACCTCCTGTCTATGTACGGTATCTATCCAAATTTCTCTTAAAGATTGAAATTGAACCCACATTCATGACTTGTGCTGGCAGCTCGATCCACACTCCCCACCCTCTGAGTGAAGAAATTTTCCCTCATGTACCCCTTAAACATTTTACCTTTCACCCTTAGCCCATGACCTCTAGTTAGAGTCTCATGAAACGCTAGTGAAAAAAAAGCTTGTTCGCATTTACTCTATAATTTATCCCTCGTAATTTTGTATGCCTCTATCAAATCTTCCTTCATTCTACTGTGCTCTAGGGAATAAAGTCCCTATAACTTATAACTTATATCCTTGTCCTCTGTATCTCACCCAGTGAAGACGAACATGAGAGACAGATATGTAGGCAGATTAAGATAAGAGGTGAAATCCACAGGGTTATCTCAGTGAGAGAATTTACCTTCCCTAATTTTTGCCCTTGCTTTTGAACGTTGGATTTTTGTCCACTCCAATTGTGTTTTCTCTCTCCACATCTTGCAAATGATTCCAACTCCTGAGGCTCTCCATTTGTCACTTTTTACCTCATTGTTATGTTTAACTAGGATGTTTTGGACCCTACGGTTTCTGCTGTGTCTAGTACTCTCAGCCATTTCTCACCAGTATGTGGAGTGAATCGAATTGGCTGGAGACTAATTTTCTGTGATGGTGGCATCTCAGGAGGAAGCCAACACAAATCTTCTGGCTGAATGAGGTTGTGAATGCTTCAGGCTTGTCTCTTGCACTCTCATACTGTGAGAAAGTATTCTTTTTTTTCACCTTTTCGTCCTGCTAAATGTTCTGCATGATTAGCCCTGCATTAATTTATATTTCTCATATAGAAATCAGAGTAGCAATTGCAATTTCAATCTCAGTGTTTGGATTCAAACAACGCTATTACAGAGAGAAATGAGTTTCAAATTTGACAATAATATATCACAAGCTGTCAGGAAATGTGCATATCATATGCATATATAGCTGTACATTAATGAAAAAAATAATTTATATCAGGGGAATTTCTGTCATTTTTCTTTAAGTATCACTACTTGGAATATTTTAAAATTAGCAATATTTTGGAGAGGCCACCTTGCAAAACATCTCATCACCTTAAGGGTTAGCAAGTGCAGCAATTCTCAGCAAACAGAAGTACTGCGTCTCCTAAAAATGATTAACATAACTACTGTACCTCCTCCAATCGCAATTTTTCTCGCAAATTGCTGAGCTTGGAACTTGAAATTAATCGTCTTTTGTGCATTTGAACGAGGCTGGAGAAACTGTGAAATTATGACTAAAGCTCAGTCATCTTCCTGAGACGGCAGACAGTGGAATCTGGAGAAACACATAAAACAGTAAAGGAATTTAACAGGTTGGGCAGCATCTATAGAGTAAAATCTACAACTGATGTTTTGGGTTATCTGGATTGAAATAGAGATGGGAGATAGCTGGTATTAAAAGGTGAGGAGGAAGGGTTGGAGCAAGAGTTGGTACTTGGTAGGTGGAAACAACAAAGGGCTGATAGGAAAGAAAGGTGGATCATGTATTAAAAGTAGGGAAGTAGGAAGTGTGTGTGTGTGTGTGTGTGTCTCTCTCTCTCTCTCTCTCAGATGATGAGTGTAAGGGAGGAGAAAGAGATAAGGTGATGGCTCGCAGATGGATCCGGAGAAGAAAGACAAAGGTGTATCTTCATCCTACCTGGAGCTAAGCTTGAAGGTTTGGTCAAAAGTTAAATTTGCATGCTTAAACTTTCAGCTGCAAACCGCTGTTTTAAATGGTACTGTATTAGGACAAGGATAAATGAGCTGAGAACCTGTTAACAAGATGCTCTGACAGAAGCAGCTACGTTCCTCACCTCTCTCCATTCTAAGTCAAGATTAGATAGAAGCCTGTTTCCAAGCAAATGTGGGACTTGTAAATATAAAGCATCAAGGTCTTGTGATGTATTTTAGATTTCTAATTCATTCTAACTTTGAGATTTATGAATCACAAACAGTCTCTGAGCAGCAACAGGGCAGAAGAGGTCCAGCTATTCAATGCATTTTAAAAGAGCAGAAGTGGAGATATTAGTAATCATTGGGCCAACCCCACTGCTGGAAGCATTATAAGCAATTTTGCGTTCTCAGCTGGTGTTAAAATGTACCAAAATGATTCAGTGCTGAGGTTTTATTTGCACAGATCATGTGCAGTGCACTGGACATTACCCCACTACAATGATTACAATATCTGATGAAGTGGAGTCCTACTGAAGTGATAGACCATACTTACAAATGACTGGAGTTCAAGAAGGGTTACAGATTTTCTGGCACTAATGAATCTCTACCTTTAATTCACTACAATCCATTTCTAACCACTCTTGAGCTTATGTAAATCAATTTTATTCATACCAAATTACATGACATCTCAGTCCTTTTATTCCATGCATTAACCTACAAAGGCAATCATGTTATATCCCTTCTGCACACCCCTAAATGCCACTTCCAGGGAAATATGGACTTGGATGCCTAGGTTCCGCTGTTCATCAATACTTCTTTATGCTCTTCCATTTATTACACACTCAGTGGCTGCTTTATAAGACACAGGAGTGGAACCAGTACGGTCTTCATTGCTATAGCCCATCCACTTCAAGATTCGACTTGTTAGGCGTTCAGAGATGCTCTTCTGCACACCACTGTTGCGACACATGGTTATTTGAGTTATTGTTCCCTTTCTGTCACCTTGAGCCAGTCTGGCCATTCTCCTCTCACCTCTCTCATTAACAAGGCATTTTAGCCCACAGAACTGCTGCTCACTGGATGTTTTTATTTGTTTTTTGCATCTTTCTTTCTGTAAAATCTAGAGACTGTTATGCACGAAAATCTCAGGAGACCAGCATTTTCCGAGCACTCAAACCACCCTGTCTAGTGCCAACAATCATTCTATGGTCAAAATCACATAGATCACATTTCTTCTCCATTTTAATGACTGGCCTGAACATCAACTGAACCTTGTGACCAAGTCTGCATGTTTTTATGCATTGAGTTGCTGTCACGTGATTAGATATTTGTATTAATGAGAAGGTCTACCTAATAAAGTGGTGACTGAGCATATATATCCAACCCCTATTTCATTTAATATGGAATTAATCATATTACTCTTGTCCTATTAGATGTTGTGACATTCCAGCAGATGTTTAATGTCTTGTATGCAAACTGAAATTTATAAGAGTTAAATTATAGCACACATCTTTGGCTGAATCTCACTGCTCCACTCACCTGATGTTTTTTCACCCAGTACGTGAAGGGAAGTAATTTGTCAGTGTGAAAAAAAAACAATTTTATCTGACCTTTAGTTTGCTCCTGTATCATAAGGGAATGCCATTTCCAGTACAAACAATTATAAATTATTACAGTGAGGGCTTCATTAGTGAGAGTTCTAGTAAGTTTAATACACAGAAAAGTGGAACACGGAGGTGGAAGAAACTGATTTGAGGTGTCAAAAATGACTACAAAAAGAATGTTCTTAATAGACCACAGAATCCCAGGCCTAGGAACCTGAATATCCAGAAGAGAACTGAGATATCCACTGGTGCCTTCTAAAAGGGCTGTTGTTTGAGCCATGACTACCTCACATTTGCTATTTACCAATATCACTACTAGCACTTACAATTTACTAATATTTAGATGGTGGATTAGAAAGAGGTCAAACTTTGCTAATGATACATAGATAGACAATATGTCAATGTCTGAATACCATTTAAAACACTGCAGTGGGTTATTGCTTATTTGCACGTATACCAAGATACAGTGAAAACCCTCTTTCACAAACCATTCTGAATGTGTCTCTACTGAGGTAGTACCAAGGAAAAAATAATGGCAGAATACAGAGTATAGTGTTACGGTTGCATAGTCGTAGATTCGTGGAGTCATACAGCATGAAAGCGGGGCCTTTAACCCAACTGCTCCATGCAACCAAGATTTCCATCTAAGCAAATCCTATTTGTCCATATTTTATCTGTATCTATCTGAACCTTTCCTATTAATGTACTATCAATGTAATTTTAAATGTTGTTAATTACCTGCCTTAACCACTTCCTCTGTCAGCTCATTTGCTATACTGAACACACTCAGGTTCCTATTAAATCTCTTCCATCTGCCATACCATATTGCCATATACAATGGTCTCTATGGTGCAACTTCTTCCCCTCAGCCATCAGATTTCTGAACAGATGATGAACCCATGGACACTATTTCTGCTCTTTTTTTACATTATATATAATATTTTCTCATTGTAATTTATAGTTTATGTACTGTTCAATAATACTGCCACAAAACATAAAATGTCCTAGGTCAAAGCTCAAAGTACAATTATTATCAAAATATATACACAATATATAGATTGGTCTCCTTACAGACAGCCGCAAAACAAAGAAACACAATAGGACCCATTAAAAAAAGGACAGTCATACACCCAAAGTACAGAACAAAATAAATCATTTAAAGGTGCAAACAACCGACGTTCACGAAAGTGAGTCCACAGCCCCGAAGCCAGACATCATTGTAGCCAATCCAGTAGCCCTTTAGTTGCAGGCCACAGCCTCAGTTCAGTGCAGAGACAAGTAAACCTCATTGAACTGAGGCTGTAGCCCGTAACAAAAGGGCTTAACAATGAGCTGAACTGTTCCTCCCTTGCCTCCGGCCTCAAAACCCTAGCCTTTTCAATCTGGCCTGGCGCTTAAATTATTCAAGCCTCAGGTTGTTCTTTGTACTCAGACATGGGCCCTGCCGCTTCACTATGCTCTCGGTCCCATACTTGGCCTTTTCAATTAGGCATGGCACTTAAATTAATCAAACCTCAGGCCTTTTCTTGCTCTTGGGCCTAGGTTTGGTTCCTGCCTCCTCATCTCTGCCTTTCCTCTGTTCACCTTGCCTCGATTTTGCTGCATCGAATCACCTCCAAGCCTGCTCCAGAAATGGCCAAATATTAGGTCATTATTAGGTCAATATTAGGTCATATTAGGACCCAATGCCTTGATTCAGACTGTACCTGCCACAATGTCATTCCCCGCTCTCAGGCCCGGGACCCAATGCCTTGATTCAGGCTGTACATGCCACGATGCAACCGTCCTGTACATTTAAGACTTCAGTTAGTAGTTTTGGTTGTTTCGTTTGCTACCGACAGGTAGTCTCTGCGTTTCGCCAGCGCCGTCTTATTATCACGATGTATGTCAGTGATAATAATCTGATTCTGATTATGTTCTTACAATTTTTACCTGATTTATTTTCAATACATTTAAAACATTAAGAACTTTAGAACACAGAATAGTTTGCTTTCATTTTATTTTGCTGCTGTTTCAAAGCCCATGAATTGGTATTTTTATTGGGACTATTCCAGTGAAGGTTATTGATATTGGTTAATCCTAGGTAGGATCTTCAAGTAGAAACCATAATGGCTTGGAATTATTGCCTGAAGTCTTGATTTATGCAATTTAACTGTTCTTCACAAGCAACAATATCTTTATCTTCACTGATATTGAGTGAATGTTTGTTATAAAGGGAGAATGGGTTGTTGGATCAGCACTGAGTAATGAGACCCTGTCTCCCACCTGTCATTATTTTCAATGTGGCTCAATGATGGGAATATAGGCATAGACGGTTAGTCCATTAGCTAACCCAGCATTTTGCAATAATAGGTGCAATGAACTGTTTACTACTTCAGCAACCTCTCCTCTTGTTTCTATCTCTATATCTTCAAGGATCTTGAAGTGGAGAGCATTCTGATTTGTTACATCACAGCCTGGTATGGAGCCTCCAGTGCACAGCATCACCAAGGGCTGCACAGGGCTGTAGATGCAGCCAGTTCTATCATGGTAACAACGTTCCCTACCGTCAACGACATTTTCAAGAGGTGCTGCTTTGAGAAAGTTGCATCTATAATTAATGACGCTCACCGTCTTGAACATGCCCTCTTCACATGACTACCATTGGCAAAGAGGTATAGAAGAATGAAAACCCACAACCAATGTTTTAAGAACAGCTTCCTCTCTTCTGCCATCAGAATTCTGAACAGTCTGCAAATCTGTGAACACTGCCTCATTATGCAGCTTTTGCACTATTTATATATTTTGTAACTTATAGTATTTTAGGTTGTGCCACAAAGCAGCAAATTTCAGTGATAATAAACTTGATTCTGATTCATTCAAACAATCAGAAAGTACTTCCCTGAGACCTTTGAATTTTCCTCCAATCAGAGTGTGCAACCTTATATGAAACCATTAATCTGTTAATATATTAGGTAATGAATCAATGTCTATCTTTCAGGAAGCTGACTAGTCCGGATCATCATTATCCAATTTTCACGCTGCGCACTCTTTCGTGAACTGTCTTCTCTGAAACAGATGGATATTAATGGACTCCTGTGTGATCAGCTGGTGTCAGTCAGATATCAGTTTCTGAGTCAAAATAGCTCCTACTGATCACCTTTGAATGTGTGTTATCCTTCATTAGCCGCCTGCTTACAGGGATCATTTTTCTTGCTTGAACCATTTGACAACTTAACAGTTGTGTGTCAACCAGCTGTGATAGTACTTCAGTCACGTGCTTCCTAATTGTTATTCAAAAGTAATGGGAAAGAAATTTTGGAATGTTTGTGAGCACTAAATGAGCACAGGACCATCCACTGTCAAGAAAGACATTGGATGTACATGGATAGGAAAGATTTAAAAGTATATGGGCCAAATGCACATCAATGGAACTATCTTAGCTGCACATCTTGGTCAACATGGACGAGTTGGGTTGAAAGGTTTTTTTCCATATTGTAATACTCTATCACTTTACCTAATGTAATTTTTGTAATAATAACAAAATCGCTGGAGAGACAATGAAGCAAGTGGATATAGAAGTGTTTTAATGAACAAAAGTGAGCAGCAGGCGCCATATTGAGACAGTCTTGGAGGAAGACACCTGTTCAAGCCAATATCACATGACATTTTATATGTTAAAGATCAAAGGTAGTGGCAGGACAATTCTATCTTTACAATGAATCTACAATGATTCCTTTAAATTACATATTGCTTTCACACATCTCCTTCTTCACACCCACACTCCAGACACCCAAAATGAAAGTTTATCAGCTTTGTCTGGTTTTTAATCAACTGGTGTTCACAGCTCCAGGACAACAATTTTCAGGGCTGCACTTTAAATTTAATCTACAATCCATGTTTATGTCTGAGGAATGGCTGTTATTGAACTTAGTATTTGTCATATACTCCCTCTGGCTAAAGAAATTCCTCCTCATCTCTGGTCTAAAAGGACACCCCCCTATTCTGCATCTATGTCTTCTGGTCTTAGACTCTCCCACCACAGGAAACATCCTCTCCACATCCACTCTATCATGGTCTTTCACCATTTGTTAGGTTTCAATTAGGTCACCCCTCATTCATCTGAATTCTAGTGAATACAGGCCCAGAGCCATCAAATGCTTTTTGTATGACAAACCATTCGATCCTGAATTCTTCTTAGGAATTTCTTTGGTACAAGGATAACTAGCTCCCTCTCCAAGAGAATGGGTTCTGAGGTAACTGAAGAGGTCAGCATGGGAATTGTAGGCCCTTCAGGAGTCACGGCTGGACATGATTGACAGGACAGGCAGGTGGCTATTTAGTAGGGTGGTGCACTCCTTTAGCCACTTGGTCTGGGCTGCTGTGTAGCCTTCACACATTGACAATACATTACCAACTAAATACAATACAGGAGAGGTGAGAGAGAAAATGCCCTTCCAGAAGAACCCCAGCTTGTTCAGACCCCCATTTCTGACATTAACATTTTGGAAAAGGATAGTTCTTTCTCCAGTGCAGGTGAGGTGAGGGCCTCTATCAGTTAGGGTTGACCTTGGATATTGCTTCTCAGCTGTCTAAATACACAAGACTGGGCAGTACAACATGGAGAACAAGCTGTTGCCCATGTATCAAGCTCCCCATCTCCACGTATCTGATGAACCCAAAGGAGCAGCAGAGACTGATACAGTTTGGTACCAGCAGCATTACAGTAGTTGCTAGTCAGCATTGAATTCAATGTAGAACTGCCTTAGGGACTCCAGCTCTTGATTTTTCTCTTGGAGTTTACTCCTGAAGCCTTCCCCTTGCACGGGTATAGCCACAAGGTAGAAAAGGTTTGAGATCAGAGTTATCTTTCTCCTAGATGAGCTGAAAACCACTGCTGATGAGCCCAATTTCCCCAAAGCACCTGGCTTCAAGGCCCCAGTAACCCACCTTTGCCCCATCTCCTCTCTATAGAAATGGTTCCATTGGGTTTAGAAGCTAAGCCATGTGTGAAGGCCAGCAGTTGGACTTGGTTGTCACGGTATTTGAGGCGCATGCTTTTTGAGCATTTAACAGGTAGTGTGATCTTGTCGCCATTACCACCCCCAGCTATAACAACATTAATGAACCAAATATGCAACATTCCAATTGGCTATTCCATTGACTGGAGCTACAACATGATAATCTTCACTTCAGATGGAAGAAAGAGGAAGAAATAGGATCCAAAGGAGGTAGTCACTTCTAAGTTACACGATGGCAGCTACCTGGGTGACTGTCACGAAAGGGAAAGGGAATAGGCAGCAAGTGCAAAGTACCCTGTGGCCATTCTCTTAAATAGTAAGTATACAGCTTTTGATACTTTTGGGGTAACAACCTACCAGGTGGAAGCCGCAGAGACCGGGTCTCTGGCACTGAGTTTGGCTCCGTGGCTGAGTGAAGAAGGGAGAAGAGGACTGCAGTACTGATAGGGGATTCCATAGTTACAGCAGCAGATAGGAGATTCTCTGGACATGAAAGATACACCTGGATGGTACATTGCCTTCCAGGTACCAGGGTCAAATATATCTTGGATTGGGACAACAGAATTCTAAAGGTGAGCAGACAGAAGTTGTGGTACATATTGGCAACAAAATCATAGGTAGGAACAGAGAAGAGGTCTTGAAGAGAGAATGTAGGAAGATAGGTCATCATCATCATTATGAGCTGTGTCATGTGACATGGGTGATCATGGTTTCCCTCACTCTATCCACAATCATAATTGTTCTTGGCAAATTTTCCTACAGAAGTGGTTCTCCATTGTCTTTTTCTGGGTAGTGCCTTAACAAGACAGATAACCCTAGCCATTGTCAATACTCTTCAGAGATTGTCTGCGTGATGTCAATGGTTACATAACCAGGACTTTTGATATGCTGCTCATATGACCATCCTCCAACTGCTACCAATGCTTTCCGTGACTCAGATTGGGGAGAGCTAAGCAGATGCTGCACCTTGCCCAAGGGTGACCTGCAGGCTAGCAGAGGAAAGGAGTGCCTTGCTCCTCCTTTGGTAGAGATGTATCTCCATTCCACCACCCAACGTGAGATAGGTAGAAAGCTGAAAAGCAAGACTTCCAGGGTAGTAATATTTGGATCATTGCCTTTGGATCATTGTTTGGATTGGTGCAGGGGTGGACAGGGTTTGCCTTTCTCCACCATTGATGCTGCCCCCACCAGCATCTCCTCATTTCCCCAGACATCACACTTACCTCACCTTCCCATTTCTTGAACAAGAATAGAGTTCATCTTATCCTCACCTCGCACCCCAAGAGCCTCTGCATCCAACACATTGTTCTGCACAACTGCTGCCATCTTCCACAGGTTCCTACCACTAAACACATCCTTACCTTCCCCCGCCTTTCCACCTCCCACTGGGATTGAGAACCTGGCCCTCAGTACCTCCCTCTGCAATTCGATCCTCAACTTCGTAACCAGATGACCACAACCTGTGTGGATTGGTGATAACATCTCCTCTTCGTTGACGATCAACACTGGCACAGCTCAAGGGTGTGTGCTTAGCCCTCTGTTCTACTCTCTATATACCCATGACTGTGTGGCGAGGCACAGCTCAAATACCATCTATAAGTTTGCTGATGAAACAACCATTATTGGTAGAATCTCAGATGGTGAAGGAGCGAGATATGCCAACAATCTGGCACTCAATGTCAGTAAGTCGAAAGAGCTGATTGTGGACTTCAGGAAGGGTAAGACGAAGGAACACATACCAATCTTCATAGAGGGATCAGAAGTGGAGAGAGTAAGCAGTTTCAAGTTCCTGGGTGTCAAGATCTCTGAGTGTCTAAACTGGTCCCAACATGTCGATGTAGTTATAAGGAAGGCAAGACAGTGTCTATACTTCATGAGGAGTTTGAAGAGATTTGGTGTGTCAACAAATACACTCAAAAACTTCTACAGATATACCATGGAGAGCATTCTGACAGGCTGCATCACTGTCTGGTATTGGGGGCGGGGAGGCTACTGCACAGGACCGAAAGAAACTGAAGAGGGTTGTAAATTTAGTCAACTCCATCTTGGGTACTAGCCTACAAACTACCCAGGACATCTTCAAGGAGCGGTGTCTCAGAAAGGCAGCGTCCATTATTAAGGACCTCCAGCTCCCAGGGCATGCCCTTTTCGCACTGTTACCATCAGGTAGGAGATACAGAAGCCTGAAGGCACACCCTCTCAAACCCAGATCCATTGATGTCAATAGGGTCTAGCCTGTCTCCATTCCTCTTGTAGTCCAGAACAAGAATACATAGAACTTAGAACATAGAATAGTACAGCACAGTACAGGCCCTTTGGCCCACAATGTTGTACCGTTCCTCAAACCCTGCCTCCCATATAACCCTCCACCTTAAATTCCTCCGTATACGAGAGTGGAATAATGGGAATTCCTTAAGATTGTTACAGCCAGGGGTGGTAATGGGGACATGCTCCCACTATCTATTAAATGCTCTCAATGGTGTTTGCCTCATATAGCCTCTGAGAACCAAATCCCGCTCCTGGCCTTCACACGTGGCTTAGCTACTAACCCCAATGGAACCATTTCTACAGACAGGAGAAGGGGCAAAGGCAGGTTACTGGTGCCTTAAAACCAGTTATTTCAGGCAAATGGGGCTTCTCAGCCCCCTGATCACAAACCTCCACTGCCTTGTGGCTTTACCCACTCATGGGAAAAGCTTCAAGAGATAAACCCTGAGGGAAAAATCTGGAGCTGTGGTTCCCAAGACAGTCCTACATTGAGTTCAACACTGACTGGCAACTCCTGCAACATTACTGGTACCGAACTGTACCGGCCCCAGCCATTCCTTTGGGTTCATCAGTTGCATGGAGAGGGGACGCTTGCTACATGGGTAACAGTTTGCTCTCCATATCGTACTGCCCAGGCCTGTGTATCTAGATGCAATATCCATGGACAACTCTGACAGACAGAGGCCCTCACATATAACCATAAAGAATTATTTAAACAACAAATGATGCTTAATCAAACAATATAGTTACAATATTACTCAAATATTGCTGAAATATTAAATACACAACAGCCTTCTCAGCACTTCTTTTCCCTCCCCACCCTCATGATCTGTCATTCACCTACCCTTGGTTTCCTGCCTCCTTCCATAGTTTATCATCCTCCTCTATCAAATTTGTTCTTCTTCAGCCCTCTACAACTTCCATCTATCACCTCAGCTTTTCTCATAATTCCCTTTCACTTCCCCTACCCCAGCCACTCACCTTCCGCCTCACCTTGCTCACCTATCACCTGCTCATGACAACTAGTGCTCCTCTCCCTCCCACCACTTGCTTCTTTCCTTTCCTTTCCTCTCCAGCCCTGAAGAAGGGTCTCATCTCAAAACACGGACTGTTCATTTCCTCCAGAAAAGCTGCCTGACCTGCTGTGTTTACCCAGATCATTGTTTGCAGAATTTCAGCATTAAACAGAATCTCTTGTGACTGTGTTCAGATAACTGCCTTCAAACTGCAAAGTATCTGAGCACAGCAATAATTAGGCAATGATTCCATCGACAACTGCCAGCTAACTACAATGCACAGCTTGCCTTATTTCTGGATTTGGCACCACTGCTTTTGAAAAGCAAGTTGCACTGGAAGTGAATTGCTTGTACACCAGAATCCAGCAGAGGAACCTGGTGGTGCTGAGCCAATTTTGTACCTGCAGCTGCACCATTATTAAATGTAGCCTAAAATTAAGTGCTTTATTGATTTTTATTTATTCTTACTTTTTCTTTCAGATTTTTAAATTCATTCTGGCATTTCTTATTCTTTTTATTTTTTTTACCAACTATTTTCTTAACTTAATTTCTTAAATCTGTTTTAACTGTGCTTTCTTTTAGTTTCTTATCATCAGGAAGGTTTAAAAATCAATTCAAAGGGCCTTCAACAGCTAAGAGTGGTCAAAGGCAGTCAAGGCAATATGGGGTGAGGGTCACATATTCTTCCACCTGAGGACTAGTTGTCACTCTTAACCTGCTCCACTTTGTAGAATGGCTGTTGAATCCAGGTTCCTCCACAGGGATATTTTTTTCTCCAAGATAAGTTTGGATATCTGCAGGCTGATGTCAGTGAGGCCATCAGGGAAAAAAAAAACAAGTGAGAAAAGTTTGGGAGATCAAATTGAATAAAAAAAACAGAGAAGAAATTGAATAAAAATAAATTGCATGTTTCCACAATGTAATTTAAAGTTCAATATGCAGTAAGTCAGAGGTGAATGTTTAAGGAGTAAATACAATTTATGGATTTTCAAGGCTTTTGTTTTATATACGATGCTGGCATTTTTAAAAAATAAGAGTAATTCTTGATTTATTCCTGGGAAATAGCAAAACTAAAATATGCAAAGTGAAGGATTTAATGGTAAAGTCTACTTATGTTTGATGCAATTGCCAATTTTAAATTCATTTCAAACTTTACCAAAGTAGTATCAATGATTTTGATTTTCAATACCCTCCCTCTCTTCTCAATGTATTGACAATTCTACAAAATCAGGAAAATGAAAGTAAAAAAGCAAGATAGTCACTGATTTTGCTATCTTCATTAGCAATGCCTTTTAGGAGTCAGAGGGTTAACAAGAAAATTCATTTGTCACCTGCTTAGGAGAAAGTAATTAAAAGTCAAGGGAGCTGCAGCATCAATTAATTGAAAATGAATAATGAGCAGGCCAAATTTGGGGGAAAAGAAATAGGTTTGTTAATTAAGATAGGAAGTTCAGTGCTATGAGGAAGTACAATGCACTTGTCACCAAAAGCATAACTATATATTATTGATGTGAAAGCATTAGGCTCTCACCAAGTTATACAATAGACGGCGAGCTTTGTGAAGAATGAGATACTAGACTCTCCAATCTGGGTGGCTGGGATGGTAAATGCTTTGTGGGGCCAGTAATAGAGAGAGGCTTGATGAAATCATGACAGCTGAATTAATAACACTGAAATGCATTAAAACTTGAAAGAGGTAGAGGCCAACAATCATTTTAAACTGGCTAGGTTATTAATAATTGACCAGAATCTTTCTGCAGCAGTCACAGACCTTTTATTGAGAAGAAGGGTCAAATATAATTTCACTTTAACTCTAATTTATTCATACTTGGTTATGATCTTTGACTAGCTTCAGAAACTAAGATAGCAAATCAATTTTAATAATAAGACAATCACAGAAAATGTTTTGACTGTCCTTTGCTTTATGTCCACTATTAAAGCTGAGTTTTCAGGACAGGTGTGTTTGTTGGATCACTCTGTGCCTCAGTTGTGAGAGCAAATTGTTTTCCAAAACATACAAAGACAGATGATCATGAATACTGGAAATCTGAAATAAATACAAAAAATTGGTGGAGATCTGAAATAAAGATGAGAAATTATTTAGCAGGTTGGGCAGCATCTGTGAAAACAGAATCAATGTTCAATAATACCTGATCAGTATTAAACATGCTTCATATAGTGCCAATCTATATCAGCATTTTGTTCACCAAATTTGTGATGCTGCTGAAGACTGGTGAAAGTACTGATGAAGGAACTATAGAGTGTGAAAGGTTCAGAGGATTGGGTAATAAAGTGTGTACTAATAGGGATAACAACAGGAGATCGTGAACGTGGATGGCTATCTTCCTTTTTATCACATCGAATCCAGCACATAGCCACCCACTTGTCTGGCATCACATCCATAGATATGAACATTTGTTCAATCCACTATCAAAGCACCAAGGCTGCAGAATGTATCACCCATAGTTGCTTGTCTAGGTTGCTCTGCAACACCTCAAAACTCTTAAACCATATCAAAGAGAGGAAGGGGAAATTTGATCTTTTTTGGGTTGGCTGCCAGTGTCTAGTGGGACTCCGCTGGGTTTGGTGCTGGGACTGCTTCTTTTTATGTCATATATCAATGATTTAGATGACAGAATGGATGGCTTTGTTGCCAGATTTGCAGATGATACAAAGATTGGTGGAGGGCAATTGTGTTAAGGGAACAGGTAGGCTGCAGAAGGACTTAGACAGGAGAATGAGCAAGAACGTTGCAAAACGAAATACAATGTTGGAAAAAGCACAATCATGCACTTTGGTAGAAGAAATAAATGTGCAGACTATTTTCTAACTAGGGAGAAAATCCAAAAATCTGAGATGTAAAGAGACTTGGGGAGCCCTTGTGCAGAATGCCCTAAAGAGTAACTTGCAGGTAGAGTCGGTTGTGAGGAAGGCAAATGCAATGTTCATATTCATTTCAAGAGGTCTACAATACAAGCACAGGGATGAGGCTTTATGAGGCAGTGGTGAGGCCTCACCTTGAGTATTGTGAACAGTTCTGTGCTATTCATCTAAGAAAAGATGTGCTGCCATTGGAGAGGGTTCAAAGGAAATTCACAAGGCTTTTGAATGTAAATGAAAGGCTTTTCATATGAAGAACGTTTGGTAGCTCTGGGTCTGTACTCACTAAAATATAGAAGGACGAAGGAACTGTTTGAAAGTTGAAAGGCCTAGACAGAGCAGATGTGGAAAGAATGCTTCCCATGGTGGGGGAGACTAGGACAAGAGGGCACATCCTCAGGATAGAGGTGCGTCCATTTAAAACACAGAAGTGGTGACATTTCTTTAGCCAGAGGGTAATGAATTTGTCAAATTTATTACCGCAGGCTACTGTGGAGGCCAGATCTTTGAGTATATTTAAGGCAGAGCTAGATAGGTTTTTGATTGAACATGATATCAAAGGTTACGGGAAGAAGACTGGGGAGTGGAGCTGAGGAGGGTATAAAAAGGATCGGCCATAATTAAATGGTGGAGTAGACTTGATGGTCCAAATGCCTTATTCTTGGTTTCTTTGGAGGAAGCAGAGGAGGAATGTGAGAGAGGTAAATAAAGTTATGAGAGGTATAGATATGGTACGTAGCAGGAAACTTCTTCACATAAGAGAAGTATCTAAACCTGGAGGATACAGATTTAAGGTAAGAGGTTAAGAATCCTCAAGCCCAAGGGATGTTTGGAATCTGAACAGCACTGCCTGAGTGGGTAGTGGAAGTAGAGGTTCTTACAACCTTTAACAAGGACCTAGATGTGTACTTGAATCATTGAAGCATAGCTAGCTAATCATTAGGTATTTGATAGTTGGTACATACACGCTTGTTTTGTTCTCTACAACTCTATAAGAAGGACTGCTGCTGCCTGAACACTTCACAAACTACAAGATTTTGTCCAATTCCCATTTTCCTGGATCTAAAGCCTGGAGTTCTCTGTTACTAGAAAGACTTCATCATTATTTCTCAACAGCACTTAGGAAATCAAAGCAAGAGGTGGAGAGTGAAGAAGTAAAGGCATTTCAGAGAGAAGCCTTTTTTTTAACTGATCGGGGAAAAGAGGCTAGACCGCGCAGGCATGTGACGTAGCGCGCCAAAGGGTTAAAAAAAAGACCGCCATATACAGCGGCCATCGTTGGAGTGGACTGAGGCAGAGTGGGACGGCTTTGGCTCAACAGGCTTCGGCAAGCAGAGGCTGAGTTTGAGGTTCACTCCAAGTGAGGTAAGGCCAGATAAGATCCTTTAATTAATTTAACTACCTTAGGAGTAGGTAACGGAGGCAGCAGTTAGGGCAGTTGAGTGCTCCGTTTGCAGTATGTGGGAAGTCAGGGTGAGCACAGCTGTCCCTGATGACTACACCTGTAAAAGGTGCATCCAGCTGCAGCTCCTGACAAACCGTGTTAGGGAACTGGAGCTGGATGAACTTCGGATCATTTGGGAGGCAGAGGCAGAAATAAACGGGAGTTTCAGGGAGATAGTCACCCCTAGGAGTCAGGAGACAGGTAGTTGGGTGACTGTCAGGAGAGGGAAGGGGAATAGACAGGAAGAGCAGAGCACCCCTGTGGCCATTCCCATCAACAATAAGTATACCGTTTTGGATACTGTTGGTGGGGACGACCTACCAGGGACAAGTTGCAGTGGTTGCATCACTGTCACCGAGACTGGACCCTCAGCTCAGAAGGAAAGGAGGGAAAAGAGGAGAGCAGTAGTGATAGGGGATTTGATAGTTAGGGGAACAGATAAGAGGTTCTGTGGAAGAGATCGAGCATCCCAGATGGTCTGTTGCCTCCCTGCTGCCAAGGTCTGTGATATCTCGGATCGAGTTCTCAGTATTCTCAAGAGGGAGGGTGAGCAGCCAGATGTCATGGTCCATGTAGGGACCAATGATGTGGGTAGGAAGAGTGAGGCGGTCCTGAAAGGTGAGTTTAGGGAGTTAGGCTCCAAGTTAAAGGACAGGACCTCCAGGATAGCAATCTTAGGATTGCTACCAGTGCCACATGCAGGCGGGTTTAGAAATAGTAAGATAGCGCAGATCCACAGATGGCTGAAGACATGGTGCGAGAGGGAGGACTTCAGATTTATAGATAATCGGGCAGTTTTACAGGGAAGGTGGGACGTGTTCCAACAGGATGGTTTACATCTGAACTGGAGGGGGACAAATATTCTTGCAGGTAGGTTTGCTAGGGAGGCTCCAGTGGATTTAAACTAGATATGAGGGGGGAGGGGAA
The DNA here is from genome assembly GCF_048418815.1 of Hemitrygon akajei. Taxonomy (NCBI): domain Eukaryota; kingdom Metazoa; phylum Chordata; class Chondrichthyes; order Myliobatiformes; family Dasyatidae; genus Hemitrygon; species Hemitrygon akajei. The sequence continues at coordinate 149,272,807 of NC_133131.1, forward strand.
CCAAAGTGTAGGAACAGATGTATCGGAGAAGGAAGAAAAAGAAGATAGTAAAGTTGTTTGCACTGTTAGAGATAAACAGAGAGTAAGAGGTGGAGCATTTCTTAAATGCATTTATTTTAAAGCTAGGAGCATTGTAAGAAAGGTGGATGAGCTTAGAGAATGGATTGATACCTGGAAATATGATGTTGTAGCTATTAGTGAAACAGGGTTGCAGGAGGGGTGTGATTGGCAGCTGAATATTCCTGGATTTCATTGCTTCAGATGTGACAGAATCGAAGGGACAAGAGGGAAGGTGTTGCATTGCTTGTCAGAAAAAATACTACAGCGGTGCTCTGGCAGGATAAATTAGAGGGCTTGTTGAGGGAGACTATTTGGGTAGAATTGAGGAATGGGAAAGGTGTAGTAACACTTATAGGGGTGTATTATAGACCACCCAATGGGGAGCGAGAATTGGAGGGGCAGATTTATAAGGAGATAGCAGATATTTGTAGTAAGCACAGGGTTGTGATTGTGGGAGATTTTAATTTTCCACACATAGACTGGGAAGCCCATACTGTAAAAGGGCTAGATGGTTTAGAGTTTGTAAAATATGTGCAGGATAGTTTTTTGCAGCAATACAAAGAGGTACTAACTAGAGAAGGGGCAGTGTTGGATCTCCTGTTAGGGAATGAGATAAGTCAGGTGACGGAGGTATGTGTTGGGGAGCAATTCGGGTCCAGTGATCACAATGCCATTAGTTTCAATATAATTATGGAGAAGGATAGGACTGGACCCAGGGTTGAGATTTTTGTTTGGAGAAAGGCTAACTTTGAGGAGATGTGAAAGGATTTAGAAGGAGTGGATTGGGACAATTTGTTTTATGGGAAGGATGTAATAGAGAAATGGAGGTCATTTAAAGGTGAAATTTTGAGGGTACAGAATCTTTATGTTCCTGTTAGGTTGAAAGGAAAGGTTAAAAGTTTAAGAGAGCCATGGTTTTCAAGGGATATTCGAAACCTGGTTTGGATAAAAAGAGATATTTATAATAAATAAAGGCAGCATGGAGTAAGTGAGGTGCTTGAGGAATATAAAGAATGTAAAAAGAATCCTAAGAAAGAAATTAGAAAAGCTAAAAGAAGAAACAAGGTTGCTTTGGCAGGTAGAGTGAAAATAAATCCAAAGGGTTTCTACAGTTATATTAATAGCAAAAGGATAGTGAGGGATAAAATTGGTCCCTTAGAGAATCAAAGTGGACAACTGTGTGTGGAGCCAAAAGAGATGGGGGAGATTTTGAACAATTTCTTTTCTTCTGTATTCAGTAAGGAGAAGGGTATTGAATTGTGTAAGGTAAGAGAAACAAATAGAGAAGTTATGGAAACTATGATGATTAAAGAGGAGGAAGTACTGGCACTTTTAAGGAATATAAAAGTGGATAAATCTCTGGGTCTGACAGGATATTCTCTAGGTCCTTGAGGGAAGTTAGTGTAGAAATAGCAGGGGCTCTGACAGAAATATTTCAAATGTCATTAGAAACGGGGATGGTGCCGGAGGATTGGAGTATTGCTCATATTGTTCCATTGTTTAAAAAGGGTTCTAAGAGTAAACCTAGCAATTAAAGGCCTGTAAGTTTGACGTCAGTGGGGGGTAAATTAACGGAAAGTATTCTTAGAGATGGTATATGTAATTATCTGGATAGCCAGGGTCTGATTAGGAACAGCCCACATGAATTTGTGTGTGGAAGGTCATGTTTGACAAATCTTATTGAATTTTTTGAAGAGGCTACTAGGAAAGTTGACGAGGGTAAAGAAGTGGATGTTGTCTATATGGACTTCAGTAAGGCCTTTGACAAGGTTCTACACGGAAGGTTAGTTAGGAAGGTTCAATCGTTAGGTATTAATATTGAAGTTGTAAAATGGATTCAACAGCGGCTGGATGGGAGATGCCAGAGAGTAGTGGTGGATAACTGTTTGTCAGGTTGGAGGCCGGTGACTAGTGGTGTGCCTCAGGGATCTGTACTGGGTCCAATGTTGTTTGTCATATACATTAATGACTGGATGATGGGGTGGTAAATTGGATTAGTAAGTATGCAGATGATACTAAGGTAGGTGGCATTGTGGATAATGAAGTAGGTTTTCAAAGCTTGCAGAGAGATTTAGGCCAGTTAGAAGAGTGGGCTGAAAGATGGCTGATGGAGTTTAATGCTGATAAGTGTGAAGTGCTACATTTTGGTAGGAATAATCAAAATAGGACATACATGGTAAATGGTAGGGCATTGAAGAATGCAGTGGAATTTCATGTGGATAGGGTGGTGAAGAAAACTTATGGTATGCTGGCCTTTATAAATCAGAGCATTGAGTATAGGAGTTGGGATGTAATGTTAAAATTGTACAAGGCATTGGTGAGGCCAAATTTGGAGTATTGTGTACAGTTCTGGTCACCGATTTATAGGAAAGAAGTCAACAAAATAGAGTACAGAGAAGATTTAGTAGAATGTTACCTGGGTTTCAGCACCTAAGTTACAGAGAAAGGTTGAACAAGTTAGGTCTTTATTCTTTGGAGCGTAGAAGGTTGAGGGGGGACTTGATAGAGGTATTTAAAATTATGAGGGGGATAGATAGAGTTGACATGGATAGGCTTTCTCCATTGAGAGTAGGGGAGATTCAAACAAGAGGACATGAGTTGAGAGTTAGGGGGCAAAAGTTTAGGAGTAACACGAGGGGGAATTTCTTTACTCAGAGAGTGGTAGCTGTGTGGAACGAGCTTCCAGTAGAAGTGGTAGAAGCAGGTTTGGTATTGTCATTTAAAGTAAAATTGGATAGGTATATGGACAGGAAAGGAATGGAGGGTTATGGACTGAGTGCAGGTCGGTGGGACCAGGTGAGAGTAAGCGTTCAGCAAGGACTAGAAGGGCTGAGATGGCCTGTTTCTGTGCTGTAATTGTTATATGGTTATATGGACGGCCAATTCATGTTGCTAGTGAAGTTATCACTTCAAGTCTAAAAAGAATATTCCTGAATTTTGTAAATGTCTTTTGTTACGTGGCTGGCAACAATGAATATAAAATTGAGTCAGGTTTTATCAACAAACATAAACGGTTATTAAACTCTGCTCAACGAAAGTGAAAAGTAAACAAACGACTAACTTAACCGGAAATTAACTGCTATACGGCAATTTAACAAACAGCCAAACTCTGGAGTAGTTTTTAAAGTGGTAAATTCGAAAGTCCAAGTGATTTATACAGTCAGTAAGGAGAGACTTCCCTGAAAACTGATTTGTTCAAAGTAACAATGATCTGCCGATCCTATAGCCGAGCGATGCCTTGTCCAAAGAATTCACGATGAAGGAAATAAAACGGCTTAAAGAAACTGACCTTTTTTTTCTGGAGGGTGAACACTGCTCAAACCTTTCTGATCTTGCAGAAGTTAACTCAGATGCAGGTCACTATTCCTGAACAAAGATTCAATAAGGTCGATCCTTAACAAAACCACTGAAAGATACCAACTTTACTCAATCCTTCGGGTTCCCGTACTTCGGTAAAGTCTTCACTCTCCAACTAGACTGTAAAGGTAAATCAAAGATGCAACAAACCAGAACTGGCAGCAATTGGCAAAACTGCTGGCACAACAGTTTTTGCTCCTTATAATAGAAAGTAAAAACTCCACTTTAAAAACGAAACTGTGTCATGAGACGAAAACGCAGCAAAACTAACTAACGAACTGACTATCGAACTAACCTGCGTCCCAACAGGGGTTCCCCCTTATATACCTTTTGGAACATTACATCATGTGACCACACACTGGCGGGAAAATTACTTCACCCTACAATCACAGGACGATTACATCATGCTCACAAGATACTCAATTACATCATGCTCATAAAATAGTCACAAGATACCCACGGGGTATGTAACACCTTCAATCTTAGATTTTAACTTTACTATATTTGCAAGAACTGATTATAATGGCAAGAGCAATCCCCTTCAGAAGTGAAAACTACTATCTATAAATTGTGAATAAATAATTTTTCCTTTACTTCACCGGACTCCCAGACAGCTTCACACTTGGCTATGGACACCTTTTATCCAACTGCTATAAGACTATTGAACAGTTCCCTATTATAATAAAATAGACCCTCGACTGCAAAATCTATCTCATTACGACCTTGCGCCATTGTTGTTTAACTGCATTGCACTTGTTCTTTTATTCAGCACTTTGATATTGTTTTATCAGACTATAAGATATAGGAGTAGAATTAGGCCATTTGGCCCATCGAGTTTGCTCAGCCATTCCATCATAGCTGTTTTATTATCCCTCTCAATCCCATTCTCCTTCCTTCTCCCAGGAAATTAACACCCTGACTAATCAGGAACTTATCGACCTTCGCTTCAAATATACACACTGACTTGACCTCCACAGCCATCCGTGGTCCTAGACTCACTCACTATCCCCTCCTCTCCAAACATCCTCTCCTCATCTCCTCATCCACTCTGTAATGACCGTTCCATACTCAAAAGTCTTCCATGAGATACCTCCCATCTTTCTGAACTCCAGCTACTACAGGCCCAGAGTCATCAAGAGCTCCTCGTTTGTTAATCCTTTCATTCCGGGAATCATTCTCGTGAATTTCCCCTGGATCCTCTTAGATAAGGGTCCCAAAACTGCTCTCACTACTCTAAATGCCACCTGACCAATGCCTTATAAAGCCTCAGAATTACATCCTTTGCTCTTCCAAAATGTAAGTCAGCAATGCATTTGCTATCAACACAGCCTGCAAATTAACCATTAGTGATAGTGCTGAAGATCAGGTAGTTGGTTTACAGAGGCAATGTGTAGTCAGACTCTTTGCAAGGAGAGGCTGATGATAGGGCAAAGTTGCAGTCAATAGCATAAGTTGCAACATAAAAGCTGGACAAAATCAGACAGGGTGAATATAGGACTAAAGGGGTTATATTTGAATGTATGCAGTATACAGAATAAGGTAGATGAACATGTAACACAATTACAGATTGGCATGTATGATGTTGTAGGCATCACTGAGTCAAAGCTCAAAGAAGATTATAGCTGGGAGTTTATTATCCAAGGATACACATTGTATCAAAAGGATATGTAGGAAGGCAGAGGGGGTGGCATTGCTCTGTTGGTAAAAAATAAAATCAAACCATTAGAAAGAGCTGACGTAGGGCCGGAAGGTGATAAATCATTGTGGATAGAACTATGGAACTGCTAGGCTAAAAAGACCTGATGGGAGTTATATACAGACCCCCCCCCCCCCCCAAACAATAACAAGGATGTAGTCTAAAAATTACAATGGGAGATAGAAAATAGATGGCAAAAGGGCATCTATTTAGGGTTACAATTGTCATGGAGGATTTCAATTATGCAGTTAGATTGGGAAAATCAGGTTGGTGCTGGATTCCAAGAGGGGAAGCTTTTAGAATGCTACAAAATGGCTTTTTAGAGCAGCTCGTGGTTGAGCCCACTGGAGGATCAACTATTCTGTATTGGGTGTTTGTGCAATGAACTGGAATTGATTAGAGAGTTTAAGGTAAAAGAACCCTTAGGGGAAAGTGATCATAATATGATCACATTTACCTGGAAATCTGAGAAGGAGAAGATAAAGTCAGATGACTCAGTGTTACAGTGGAGTAAAGGAAATTACAGGGGCATGAGAGAGGAGCTGGCCAGAATCGATTGGAAAAGACCACTGGCAGGGATAACAGCAGAGCAGCAATGACTACAAGTTCTGAAAGCAATTCAGAAGTCACAGGATATATACTGTACCTACCAAAGAGGAAGAAGTATTCTAAAGGCAATATGACACAACCCTGGCTAACAAGAGAAGTCAAAGGCAACATAAAAGCCAAAGAGAGGGCATATAAGAGAGCAAACATTAGTGGGAAGTTAGAGGATTGGAAAACTTTCAAATTGCCCTCAGAAACACCAACCATTGCTGTTCTGCCATTATCCCTGCTAATATCCCCTTCCAATCAATTTTTGCCAGCTCCTCTCTCCTGTCTCTATAATTCTCTTTACTCCACTCTAAAGGTTCAAAGGTTCATTTATTATCAAAGTATGCATGCAGTATACAACTCTGAGATTCTTTTTCTCTAGCTCTCACTGTAGAATATTGATACATCTGACTTCTGCTTACCCATCTCAAAATGCAGGGTGAATTCTATTATATTATACTTACTCTTAAGGGTTCCTTTACCTTAAGCTCCCTAATCAAATCTGATTCACAACACCTAATCCAGAAGTGCCTTTCCTCTAATGGGTTCAACCGCAAGTTATTCTAGAAAACCATCTCATAGGCATTCTACACATCCCTTCTCTTGAGATCCAGCACCTACCTGATTTTCACAATCTACCTTCATATTGAAAAACCCCCATGTTACAATATTATCATAACATTGTCCTTTTTACATGCTTTTTCTATCTCCCATTGTAATTTGTATCCCACATCCTGGGTGCTATTCAGAGAACTGTATGTACTGTATCTCTCCAGGATCTCTTTACCCTTGCAGTTTCTTGATTCTACTCAGAGATATTCCACATCTTCTGATCCCATGTCACCTCTTTCTAAGTTCTACTTGATTCATTTTTTACCAACAGAGACCCCCCCCCCCCCCAACCTACTAGCCTGACATTTTGATACAAAGTCTATCCTTGGATATTAAGCTGCCAACTATGATCTTCTTTCTGCCATGACACAACATCATACCTATCTCTATCAGTACTACAAGATCATCTACCTTAACCCATTCATTATGTGCCTTCTAATGTTAAACCTTCAGTATTGCATTCATCATCTTTTTTGATTTTGCCTGCAGATTATACTTGAGCTCATCCCACTGAATGCAGTTTTGCCCTATCATCTGCCCATCAGTCCTTACAGTCTCACTACATACTGCTTCTTCTTATATACCAACTGCCCCATCTTCAGCCCTATCACTCCGGTTCCCATCCCACTGCCAAATTAGTTTAAACCATCCCCAACAGATCTAGCAAACCTGCCTGCAAGAATATTGGTCCCACTTGCATTCAGCAGTAAACTGTCCTTTTTACACATGTCATACTTCTCCCAGAAGAGATCCCAATGGTACAGAAATCTGAAACGCTGCCCTCTACACCAATTCCTCAGCCACACATGCATCTGTCAAATCTCCTATTTTTACCATCACTGGCGTGTGACACAGGCAGCAATCAGGAGATTACTACCCTGGAGATTCTGCTTTTCAGCTTCCTATCTAACTCCTTATATTCTCTCTTCAAGACCACCTCCCATTCCCTACCTATATCGTCAGTGTCAATATGTTCCAGCTTCTCACCCTCCCCCTTTAGAATGCCATGGACCCAATCCGAGACATTCCCTGCTTAGCACCTGGGCTACAAAGAACCATCCAGGTGTCTTTTTCATGCCCACAGAATCTCCTTTCTACTCTTCTAACTATGAAATCCTCTATCACTACTGTGCTCCTCTTCCCCTACCCCCTTCTCTTCTGATGCACAGAGCCAGGCTCAGTGCCAGAGAGCCAGTCGCTGGCTTCCCCTGTTAGCTCGTCCCTCCCAACAGTATACAAAGTGGTATACTTATTATTGAGGGCAATGACCACAGGGATACTTTGCACTGGTAACATATTCCCTTTCCCTCTCCTGACAATCACTGAAGTACCTGCCTCCTGAATCTTGGGGTTGACTACTTCCCTGTAGCTCCTATCTATCACCTCCTCATTCCTCTGTAGGGGCTGAAAGTCATACTATGAGATGGTTTATCTCACACTACCTCAGAGCACTGTTGTAATGAATTGATTTGTCTGGACAGTTGTGCTAGAACAGTATACAAAAACTAATTGAACAACTAGTTTACAGTCCTTGTTGCCACGTTACAGAATAAAAAGTATACCGGAGAGTGTACCGACGATATTCATGAAGGCGTTGCCAGGAATAGAAAAGTTTCACTATAAAGTGAGTTCAATAATCTAGAGTTCCTTTGTCTGCAGCTGAGGAGGCTAAGACCTTATGATGATGGTTAGAAATGCAGATGTACTGAAAAAGAGTAAATAAGAAGGACTTGCTTCCTTTAGCAGAGGGTCTAAAATCAGGGATTATAGATTTTAGATAATGGAAAGAATAAGAGAGGAGATCAGAAGTATATTTTTCATCCATGTCAGTAGGAGCCTGCAACTCATTTTCTGTAAAGGTGATAAGAGGCAGAAACTTGGATAGGATTTATAAAGTAATTAGACACGGATTTAAGCATACGCAGGGAATGAGTTGGAGCTGAAAGATGATATATCGATCACCATGGGCATATTTGCAGTCTTCTCCTGAACCATTATATTCTGGCACCATCAGATCTGAAAGTGTTACACTTCACAGCATTCCACTCCCATAAAGTGTCTTGCCATTTACGATCAGTATGTTAATTTGTCAATTTCAGGGGGATAGACTGATTTTCCCCATACATCAGCATGGTCAGCTTACCATTGGCAGTAAGTTCTGGCCCAGTGTGATTCCCAGTTCTAAGGAATGAAGTGCTAGCTTGCACAGCCTCTCCTTATGTATAACTCAGGCTCACAACTACTGGCAATATTCTCATAACTCTTCTCTGTACTTTTTCCAGCTTGAAGATATCTTTCCTAAAACAGGGTTGTTAAAGCTGTATATCTCTCCAAGTATAGCCACACCAATCTCTTGTCCAATGTCAGCCCTTATACACAATACCGATACAGTGTGCCAAATGCCTTCTTCACCACCCTGTCTACCTGTGACACAACGTACAGTGAACAATGTTCCTATACAACACCCACAAAATGCTGGTGGAACACAGCAAGCCAGGCAGCATCTATAGGAAGAAGTACAGTCGATGTTTCGTGTCGAGACCGTTTGTCAGGACTAACGGAAAAAAGAGATAGTAAGAGATTTCAAAGTGGGAGGGGGAGGGGGAGACCCAAAATGATAGAAGAAGACCGGAGGGGGAGGGATGAAGCTAACAGCTGGGAAGTTGATTGGTAAAAGGGTCGCAAGGCTGGAGAAGGGGGAGTATCATAGGACGTGAGGCCTTGGAAGGAAGAAAGAAAGTGGAAGGGGAGCACCAGAGGAAGATGGAGAACAGGGAAGGAGTTATTGTGAGAGGGAAAGAGAGAAAAAAAATAGGGATGGGGGGAGGAGGGGCATTAACAGAAGTTAGAAAAATCAATGTTCATGCCACCAGGTTCGAGGCTACCCAGACGGAATATAAGGTGTTCTTCCTCCAACCTGAGTGTGGCTTCATCTTGACAATACAGGAGGCCATGGATAGACATATCAGAATGGGAATGGGACGTGGAATTAAAAAGTGTGGCCACTGGGAGATACTGCTTCCTCTGGCAGAAAAAGCGTAGGCGTTCAGCAAAATGGTCTCCCAGTCTGTGTCAGGTCTCACCAATACATAGAAGGCCACACTGGGAGCACTGGACGCAGTATATCACAGCAGCAGACTCACAGGTGAAGTGTCGCCTCACCTGGAAGGACTGTCTGCGGCCCTGAATGGTGGTGAGGGAGGAAGTGTAAGGGCAGGTGTACCACTTGTTCCGCTTACAAGGATAAGTGCCGGGAGGGAGATCGGTGAGAAGGGATGGGAGGAGGGAACGAATCGTCAAGGGAGTCGCATAGGGAGCGATCCCTGTGGAAAGTAGAAAGTGAGGGGGAGGGAAAGATGTGCTTGGTGGTGGGATCCCGTTGGAGATGGCAGAAGTTACGGAGAATTATATGTTGAACATGGAGGCTGGTGGGGTGGTAGGTGAGGACAAGGGGAACCCTATCCCTAGTGGGGTGGCGGGAGGATGGGGTGAGAGCAGATGTGCATGAAATGGGAGAGATGCGTTTGAGAGCAAAGTTGATGGTGGAGGAAGGGAGCTCCATTCTTTAAAAAAAAGAAGAGATCTCCTTCGTCCTGGAATGAAAAGCCTCATTCTGAGAACAGATGTGGTGGAGACGGAGGAATTGAGAGAAGGGATTGGTATTTATACAAGTAACATGGTGGGAAGAGGAATAGTCCAGGTAGCTGTGAGGGTCTGTGGGTTTATAGTAGACATCAGTAGATAAGCTGTCTCCAGATTTGAAACAGAGAGATCAAGGAAGAGGAGGGAGGTGTCGGAAATGGACCAGGTAAATTTCAGGGCATGGTGGAAGTTAGAGGCAAAGTTGATGAAATCAACAAGCTCATCATGAGTACAGGAGGCAGTGCCAATGCAGTCATCGATGTAGTGAAGCAAAAGTGGAGGACGGATGCCAGTATAGGCTTGGAATATGGCCTGTTCCACAAAGCCAACAAAAAGGCAGGCATAGCTGGGACCCATACGAGTGCCCATAGCTACACATTTAGTTTGAGGGAAGTGGGAGGAGCCAAAGGAGAAATTATTAAGAGTAAGGACTAATTCTGCTAGACGGAGGAGAGTGGTGGTAAAGGGGAACTGGTTGGGTCTGGAATCCAAAAAGAAGCGGAGAGCTTTGAGACCTTCCTGGTGGGGGATGGAGGTATATAGGGACTGGACATCCATAGTGAAAATAAGGCAGTGGGGGCCAGGGAACTTGAAATTATTGAAAAAATCCAGAGCATGAGAAGTGACACGAACATAGGTGGGAACGAATTGAACAAGGGGGGATAAAACAGTGTCGAGGTATGCAGAAATGAGTTCGGTGGGGCAGGAGCAAGCTGAAATAATGGTCTACCTGGACAGGCAAATTTGTGGATCTTGGGTAGGAGGTAGAAATGGGAAGTGCGGGGTGTAGGAATTATGAGGTTGGTGGCGGTGGATCGGAGATCCCCAGAGCTGATGAGGTTGGTGATGGTGCGGGAGACAATGGCCTGGTTCTCCTTAGTGGGGTTATGTTCGAGGTGTAAATAAGAGGAGGTATCAGCAAGTTGTCACTGTGTACCTCAGCAAGGTCAAGGTCAGTACGCTGGACTACTAATGCGCCCCCCTTATCAGCGGGTTTTATGGTGAGGTTTAGATTGGTGCGGAGGGAGCGGAGAGCAGAGCGTTCGGAAGGAGTGAGGTTGGAATTGGAACAAGGTGTGGTGAAGCGAGACGGTTGATGTCCCATCAGCAGTTAGCAATAAGAAGATCCAGAGCAGGCAGAAGACCAGAGCGAGGTGAGCATGAAGAGGAGGAGGGTTGAAGACAGGAGAAGGGGTCATCGGTCGGGAAAGGAGAGTCCTTGCCGATGGAGTAAGCTCGGAGACGGAGCCAGCGGAAGAAGAGTTCAGTGTCATGGCTTATGCCTTCAGTACAACTGTTGCACGACACTCCCTAGCATCTGACCATTTATTGCTTAAGTCCTACCCTAGGTTGACTTACCAAATGACAACATCTCACACTTCATTGGTTTGAATGCCATTTGGCATTCCTTGGCATACTTACTTAGCTGAAGTATTTATAATTTTCTTCATATCCCAACAATGATCCCTGAATCACTGAATCACAGAATCACAAGTCTCCAGTCCAAGCAAATTCTTCCCACCATCACATTCTGCTTCTTACCATCAAAACAATTATGAGTCTGGCTAGCTCTCATTAGATTCCTTGTGAACTAAGCTTTCTGACTAGCCTATTATGCAGGACTATATCAAAAGCCATACTAAAGTCCATTTCCAAAATGTCCACTACCCTGTACTTATCAATCCCTTTGGTTACCTCTTTGAAAAACACTAACAGGTTAATCACACATGATTTTCCTCACACCCCAGTTACAGTGACTATCTGTACTTGTTTATCGAAATACTATTAGATACTGTCCCTCAGTATCTCTGACTCATCACTGATGTCAGACTCTCTGGCCTGTAGTCCTTTGGCTTTTCTTTGAAGCCCGTCTCAAATGATGGAGCAGCATTAGCCACTCTCCAGTCATCCGGGACTTCACCTGTGACTAAAGATGTGATCAAATAACTTTTCAAGGGCCCCTGGAATTTCTTCCCCACCTTCCCACAAGAACAGAGGATGCACTTGGTCAGGCCCTATGGATTTATCCATCTTAATACATATTGAGGTCTCAATGCCTCCTCCTTTGTCATTTTTTATGTGGTTGCAGTTCGTTGCTTCAATTCCTTAGCATTTATATCCTTCTCCAAAATAAAAATGCTTGGTCAATTTCATGCCCATCTCCTGTGGCTCCATCCATGACAGTCATGCTGATCTTTAAGGGTGCCTATTCTCTCCTTATTCTCTCAGTATCTCTTGGAAGTTGCCTTAATCTTACTTGCCAGACTAATCTCATGTCCTTTATATGAGGTTGAAGAGATTTGATATGTCATGAAACACTCTAGAAATGTCTATAAATGTACCATGGGCAGAAGAAATGAAAGGGTTGACTATTTTCTAAGTGGAGAGAAAATACAAAAAGCTGAGGTGTAAAGGGACTTGGGAGTACAAAGGGATGACATGTGAGGAGCTTCTGACAGCTCTGAGCCTGTATTCACTGGAATTCAGAAGAATGAGGGGTGATCTCATTGAAACCTATCGAATGGTGAAAAGCCTTGATAGAGTGGATGTGGATAGGATGTTTCCTATGGTGGGAGAGTCAAAGGCCAGACAACACAGCTTCAGAATAGAGGGGCACCCTGTTAGAATGGAGATGATGAGGAATTCCTTTAGGCAGAGCATGGTGAACCTGTGGAATTCTTTGCCACAAGCAGCTGTGGAGGTCATGTTTTTATATACGTTTAAAGCAGAGGTTGACAGACTCTTGATTGGTCAGAGCATGAAGGGATACAGGAAGAAGGCAGGAGCTTGGGGTTAAGAGGAAAATTAGATCAGCCAAGATGAAATGGCAGAGCAGACTTGATGGCCAAATGGCCTAATTCTGTGCCTGTATCTTGTATATTATGGTCTTAAAATTCTGCTGGCTGTAACACCACCTGGTATGAAGGCACCAGTGCACGGGATCAGAAAAAGATCCATTGGGTTGTAAACTTAGTCAGCTCCACCACTGGCACCAGCCACCTCACCATCCAGGATATCTTCAATAGGTGATGCCTGAAGAAGGCAGCATCCATCTCTAAGGACCCTCACCATCTTCTTATTGCTGTCATCAAGGAGGAGGTACAAGAGGCTGAAGATGCACACTGGCGTATCTATTTCTTATTGTAACAAAATAATTTTTTATATATTGCACTATACTGCTGTCACAAAGCAATAAATTTCAAGATATACTCTTCTGTTCCTTCTTGTGCCTTGTGGCACATTGGGTGATATTTTTTGCCATTTTGATAGCATTTGTCTGTTTTTTTTTATGAAGCTGAGCTGTTAGCTCGACGCTCTACCCAGCACATATGGAAAGCCTACAAGGACTGGCTGGATTCAGACCTGGGACCACTCACCTCAAAGTCCGGTGCTGATGCCACTACCCCACCAGCACCACAACATTATGTCAGCGATAATAAACTGATCCTGATTCTGATTCGACTTGCCCTCCTGATTGCCCTGTTAAGGTTACACCTGCGCTTCCTACACGCATTAAAGATTTCACCTATACCCAGTGCCTCCTCCGTATTGCCTACTTTTCTGTTTCCTTGGCCTAGTCATTCAGTTTGAATTAATAATCCTTGTAGCACTACCTTGTTACAGCCAGCCTACTCAAAAACAATGCTTTTGTTCCTCTCCTGTATATCTGTGTTATTCTTGCCGAATTGGGATGTTCAATTATCCTGTTTCTAATTTCAAACCTATCGTTTCCTCATCAGCATGTTATTCTAGCCTTCTCTGATGATCGTTACTTTGTCGTGGTGGAGACAGTTATCTTGAGATTCCAAGAACGGAGATCCTCAGATTACAGTCTGGAGCTTAGCTTCTGGTAGAGTCGCCCATGGCGATAAGTTCAAGGAAGAGGTTCCAGATAAAGTACGATCCAACGAAGTCCTCAGCAGTGGAAATGGCAGAAGACGATGACACATCACAATGACAGTGAAGGTGAAGGAAGTTATGCAGTGGTGAAGGGTCCCCAGTTATCTTGGATGCCATGCACTGAACCTGATCCCAATCTGTCAAGGACCATGTGCTGGCCAACCATGCATCAATCTCTGCACGTTAAATAGTCACACACAAGCGTTCTCCATTAGAGGAATAATCCTTTGAGAGAACATCCTACTCATCTTGAATGATCGCACTACTATTCTAGCATTTATAACATTGAAGGATCACTTAACTCACTTTGGATTAAAAACATGGCCTGTTTTAATTTATGCCGCTCCTGAATAAAATCAACATCGTGCCATATGTTTCAATAGGCTTGCAGTATGTGTCTATTTTGCCAATCATAAATTTTGCTGATTGTAGATGTCACTCCCTACTGCAGTGTTGACAGCTGTGATATGTCAGAAGAGGAGGAGAAGGAGCAGAGGCTCCCCACGTCAATGCAAGTTTAATAAAGTCTGAACATTGGCTTGTGGCAAACATTAGCAAGCATGGTCCATTCTCCAGAGTATCCAAGGAACTGTTTTTACTCATTGCCTAAAATGAGCATGCCTTGAGCATTTTATTTTTAAAGCCGAAACATACAGAAAGGGGTGCAATCGTGTTCAGATGTACGGTGCTTTGATTAGGTAGGTTTGATTAAGGACAACCTTCTGGGAAGTTCTGTTCCAGCAGGCTTTAGCCAACCTACCCTTTCAACATTCAAACATGTTATTGATCAAAGTGACCTCCAGGTACAGCAAAGGCGCGTTTTGTAATCTAAAGAGAGTAAAATCAAAATAGAAAAACATGATAACTGAAGCCGCAAGCATGAAATCATTTGGAGTTCAAGTTGTCTTCTTGTCTTCTTTGAAACAGAAGGTAGAATTAATGGAGGTGTTTGCAATTCTGAGGTAAACAGACCTATTTCCTGAGCATGGAGAACAATAGCTCAGGTAAGGGATGGTGATTTTAATTAATTGGTATAGAATTAAGGCAAGTTGAGAAAAAAATATTTTATACAACAAGTGTGTGATCTGAAATTTTCTGCCTGAGGATGATGGAGCCCAAGCTCTCACCACATTTAGAAATAACAAAATGAACATTTTGAGAACCATAATCTGAGAGCTAGGGACCAGGAATCTACATTAGTCTGATGCCTATATACAGCTATCATGAACATGAAGGGATGAATAGTCTCCTTTTGTGCCTATTCCATAAATTGTTGATTAATACAACAACTGAAATGAAACTTAAACTCAACTGCAAAAGTGTTAAGGAGACAAACACGAGAAAACCTGTGGGGGGGGGGGGGGAGTGTGTGTGTGTGTGTGTGTGTGTGTGTGTGTGTGTGTGTGTGTGTGTGTGTGTGTGTGTGTGTGTGTGTGTGTGTGTGTGTGTGTGTGTGTGTGTGTGTGTGTGTGTGTGTGTGTGTGTGGTGAATGTTAGTAAGGTATTATGGAGGGTCATTTCTGATGTACCAAGTGCACTTCCAGACAATATCAAGAAAATATAGGCACTTGTAATGATATCTCCACATGGGTAATTAAAGATTCAAGTCTTCTTTTATCAACAGCTGGTTGTCAATATTCACTCCTTTCCTCTATATCTGTAACTTCTCCCAATCACACAACCATCCAGATCTCAGAACCATCCAATATTTCTATTCCTTTTTTTCCACTGCTTGATAGTTATTCACTTAACAGTCTGGGTTCTAAGCTGTAGATTCTGCCTTACCCTCCCTTTTTTGTCATTAATTATAACTCAATGTCTGGCCAAGATAAAGTAATATCAAATAAGAATAGTTGGGTTATACAGAGTGTTTGCCTTAATATTTCATGTCAGTATTTATACAAGTTCAAGTTCAAGATTAATTGTCATTCAACTATACATGAATAGCCATGCACACAGCCAAATGAAACAGCCTTACTCTGGGCCAAGGTGCAAAACACAGCACCAACAGCCACACACAGCACAATGCTTATATAGTACATATAAGATAGCAAGCACATAGAAAATATCAGTAAAATACAGTCACACACAAAAAAAAGTCCAAGACCCTGAGTCCACAAACATTACAGAAATCTGCAGTCGACCACAATACAGCTCGTCTTCTGCCAAGTGAACACTGGGGGACAGCACCGACACTAGTTTGGATGCAGTGTCACACCGCCACACCTTTCCCAATTTCAATCTATCACTATAACCTTTCCATTCCCTTTTTTTCTCATACACCAGTCCAGTTTTTCCCTAAATATGTTTTCCTCTACAAGTCTGTTGCCTTGTCTGTTCCAGATTTAACACAATGGGTCGGGCAACAACAATGGAGAAGAAAGGGCAATCAATGTTTTGGGTCACGACCCTCCATCTGGATGACCTGTGTATAAGCTGTTAGAAGATGTTCATGTAAATTCCAAGCTGTGAGTGATTACTACAACTTTCAGAAATGCAATGGCAAAATGTAAATCATGATCTTGGGACTTCAGTGCTCATGTGAACATCTCAGAATGAATGACAATCCTGCAGGTAAAGTGGCATCATTACTCGAGAAATTCCCACCCATCATCTTCTTAATGTGACAGTGTCATATTTCGACTGAAGACTCGGCAGTAATGTGCTTCAGGGTGATTCACTGCATTGACGTTGCAGTATTGTTGGTGCTGTAAAGCAATCCTCTTAGGTATGCGAGAATCAGGTAATGTAGGCCTATTCTTCGTTAGTAATTTAATAGCCTCTTACCTGGCTGACATCCAAAGCATTTAATTTGGATGATAATGGACAGACATTTTTCAGGAATAAAAAAAGAGGGATATAACTGGGATACTTGGGAAATGGAGTGCAAATTTCCATACGTGCTTTATATGAAAATATGCACTCAGTGGCCACTTTATTAGGTACACCTGTACACCTGCTCATTAGTACAAATATCTAATTAGCCAATCATGTGGCAGCTATTCAATGCATAAAAGTGTGCAGACATGGCCAAGAGTTTGAGTTGTTTTTCAGTCCAAACGTCAGAATTGGGGAGAAGTGTGATGTAAGTGACTTTGACTGTGGAATGATTGTTGGTGGCAGATGGGGTGGTTTGAGTATCTCCGGAACTGCTAAACTCCTGGGGTTTACACACTCAACAGTCGGTAGTGCTTACAGATACTGGTGTGAAAAACAAATAAAAAATCATCCAGTGGGCAGTAATTCTGTGGGCAAAAATTGCCTGGTTAATGAGCGAGGTTAGAGGAGAAAGGCCAGATTGGTTCAAGCCGGCAGGAAGGTGGCAGTTACTGAAGTGGCCATGCATTACAACAGTGGTTCACAGAAGAGCGTTTCCAAAGGGTCAGCACATGAAACCCTGAAGAGGGTGGGCTACTGTAGCAGAAGGCCGTGAGCACACAGGACATACCTAATTAAGGGTCCACTGAGTACACTTTGAATATGGTGTTGATACTGATCAAAGGAGTCTGAGCCCTTCAGCTCAATGCAAAATACTGTCTGTTCATTTCCCTCTATAGATGCAGCACAATCTGCTGAGTTCCTCTGGCTTTTTTGTGTGTTGCTTCAGATTCCAGCTCTTGCTGTCTCTTGTGTCTTTGGCATGTGGAATGAATTTCAGAGGAAGGGATAGAGGTGGGTACAATGACCATGTTTAAAAGATGTTTGGAGAAGTGCATGGATAGAAAAAGTTTAGATGGACATTGTCCAAATGCAAGAATATGGGACTAGTTCAGGTAGACAATTTGGTCAGAATGGACAAGTTGTGC
This sequence comes from Hemitrygon akajei, assembly GCF_048418815.1. Classification (NCBI taxonomy): domain Eukaryota; kingdom Metazoa; phylum Chordata; class Chondrichthyes; order Myliobatiformes; family Dasyatidae; genus Hemitrygon; species Hemitrygon akajei. The sequence continues at coordinate 149,290,474 of NC_133131.1, forward strand.
TGAAGGGCTTTTTCTGGATTCCATCACTCTATGGCATTGCCTGAACTAATATATTCTACTTTTAATGTTTTTATTTGCTTCCTTCCAAACTGTATAGTTTAAACACAGAAGTCTAATTCTGCAAAGCATGCTACCAATTAGGATAACTTCTGTCTCAGTGTTCATTAAATGGAGAAAAAATGATAGCAGTGACTGTAAGGCTGTCACTTAATTGATGCTTACAACGACATCACAGCATGACAGGGAAACTCAAGTGAATTAGAACTGTCAGCTGAACCTTGAGATAAGAATCCAGCTTTGTAATTGCTCCAAGGTATTTATTATTTCTTATAAAATGCTGTGAAGTTCAAATTGGTCACATTACTCTGTGCTGGGTCCATTCTCTTCTTCAGCAGTAGCTGTCTATTCTGAAGCAGACGGCAAGACACACTGATTGGTACACAGAAAGATTGCATGGTATTCTTTGCAATTTGATCCACATACATCAACTGTGTATCTTGGTGAAGTAGGACAAAGTCAGTATATCTTTTTCCCTTTTGGACTTTAATCCCTCTCCTGAGATATGGAATGTGGATTTTTCTACTTTTTCTCATTATTCACTACCTTTCGCATTATTTATTTATTTATTGGTGTCACTTCCAGTAAGTTTGTGTCTTTGCATATACTGCTGATGCAAAAATCAACAAAGTACCCATTATATCAGTCAGTCAGTCATAATAAATCTGATTTATATTCTGATTCCTACTAATTACAATGTAGAAACAAATTAAAATATTTTGCAACATAAAATCAAAATGATCTCTGTGTTCCTCAGGGATCTGTTCTGGGACCCCTGCTCTTTGTGATTTTTTTTATAAGTGACTTGGATGAGGAAGTGAGATGGAATTTGACACGAAGGTTGGTGGAATTGTGGATAGCGTGGAGGGTTGTTGTAGGCTGCAACAAGATACTGACAAAATGCAAAGCTGGGCTGAGCAGTGACAGATGGAGTTCAACCCAGAGAAGTGAGAAGTGATTCATTTTGGAAGGTTGAATTTGAAAGCAGATTACAGGGTTAATGGCAGGTTTCTTGGCAGTATGGAGGGCAGTGGAATCTTAAGGCCCATGCCTATATCCCTCAATTTACCGTGTAAACTGGTAGGGTATTTAAGAAGGCATAAAGTGTGTTGATCTTCATTTGTCGGGGAATTGAGTTGATAATATTGAAAGTAATGCAAAGTAATGTTGAAGTCTCTATAAAATCCTGATTAGACCAAGAGGCAGATATTTTAGGGGCATTTAAGAAATTCTTAGATAGACACATGAATGATTGAAAAATGGAAGGCTGGGCAGAAAGGAAGGAACCTTTCCTTTAACCATAAAGTGTGTTTCTGATATGAATCATAGATCAAAACGAATCAGAAAAATACTATCAAAAATGTTTTGAATGGAGTCAGCAACAATTGGTGAATCAAGCAAACAACTGCAGATTTTATTATACATACAGAAAATAAAAGCCACGTGGCATCTTTGTGTACAAGTGAAACAAGCCCTGCTAACCTGTCCATATCTTCTAAAGGAATCGAGAAAAGTAATCCTATAGAGAGTGGAAATACTGTTAGCTAGAAGTGCCTTTCAACTTCGTGTTAGTTGAGATGTACTTAAAAATATGACACAATATACATTTTCTGTGTGTGGTCCTGAAGTGGGTTCAATTTTCTATGAGGATATAGTGAACGATTTCCCCCCATGTTCTATTTTTTTCCTAATTATGGTTACCAGTCACTCTTCCTTGAATTCCTCTCCCAAAAGATTACTGAGAGGGTGATGGAAGGCAGTTTCAGGTGCTTGGCCCTGGCATTCTGGCAGGTTTAAGGGGGTGGCTGATTTTTCTTAGAATCGTAGAATGATGACAGCAGAGAAGGAATTTAATTGTGCCGTCATGTCCATGCCAACATTTGATCTCCTTACACCCAGTACTCCTTTCGCTTGCAAGTTGTTCTCCAATATAAATGCATCCAACTCCTTCTTGAAAGCCACTTTGGAACCTACCTCCCCACTCCTGCAGCGTGTGCATCCCAGTCACTGACCACATGTGCTCTGTTATCCTGGTGAAACAAAAGACCCAGAAAATCTTGGACCAGCACTTTTAATTTTAAACAGCATTTTGTTTACTGCCTGGAGAGTAAGGCGGGAAATCACCACGTCCTAAGTGTAGTAATATGGGGCTCCATTTGCTGAGTGCTGGAATATAAGCAAAACCACATAGTGTTAAATCAGAGCAACTACAGGACACATTGCGTAGAACCATAGAATAACTACAACACAAAAGGAGGTACTTAAGTCCATTGTAAGTCCTGACGAAGGGTCTCGGCCCAAAACATCGACAGCGCTTCTCCCTATAGATGCTGCCTGGCCTGCTGTGTTCCACCAGCATTTTGTGTGTGTTGTTGTTTGAATTTCCAGCAAATGCAGATTTCCTTGTGTTCGCCATTGTAAGTATGCTGGCTCTCAACAGGTTCCACCACTCTTCCTCCAAGTCCTTCTCTAAAACAATTCCTTCCCTGCACGGCTTTCCTTGCCTGTCAGTTTGCATATTCTAGCATTCTTGCGTATCAGAGTTTGGATGTTTAGCTACAGTACATAATTAAGAAGGTCTGCCAGGCAAGATCCAGCATTGTAATAATGATTAACAGAGAGTGAAAACCTTTTTAAAAAAAGCAGTGTGCTTTAATTTTTGTGTCAAGAGCAAGTTGAGAATGTAGGTCTCAGGGTCAGATTTAGGCATGTTGCATAGAAGGCTCCTAGAAGAGATTTCAGCTTTCATCTGTTTGTGAAGTAGCTTTTTTAGTTTTCCTGGCCTTTTACACAGCATTGACTTGTAGGTCTCCAGCTGTCCAAAGGTTCATTCTCAAAATATCTTTAAGAACCTTTTAGCCAAAGGCCAGATCTTTGTTATTGATGCACCATCAATAACTCTCGGAGACGTGAGTTAAGGTAGGCTTTTATTGGCTGGAAGAAAGCACAAGCAGCAAGTGACCACCACACAACATCCTGGAGACTGAGGAAGGGTCTGTGGCTCCAATCGCTTTTATACCGGGGTCTGTGGGAGGAGCCACAGGGGCAGTCAGCTGGTGGGGGGGGGGGGGGGGGGTGTCCAGACAGGTATATGTAGTTCACCACAGTTATGTTTACATGTAATGTGAATGAGCAGACTAAATGGCTCAAACTTTACCATGCCTAAGTGTGCAAGATCCCAGCACCTGATCTTCTCCAAGCATCAACAGCAATACAGTGGCATACTCCATCACCAACTGTCTCAGCAACTTGCCAATGTAACATGTCAATTTCTGTTAACATTTCTAACATTGTTCTGAATTGACATTTTGAATAGTTTATGACAAATTTCAAATCTTTCAAACATTATTCTTACTTGAGGATATGCCTGCTAAATAATTCATGAAAATAAGGCTATGGAATCACCTTCTGTTTTTTTAAAAACTTTTTTTTTAGAACAATAGTAACAGCTGTTATCAAATTCCTTTAAATATGAACACAGTTTCCCTTAAGTGTGTATTGCCTAATTGGATCCTTCAGTGCATCCCTCTTCATCCCTGGGCAGAGGCTAATGGTCTCCTTAGAGTCACAACTTTGCCTTGCGTGTCTTAGATGTACTTTGAAAATCGAGCAGAATTAAACAGGAAAGTGACAACACATTGATCACTTGTGCCTTCTTCACACCTGTTTCCAATAGTTCTGTAAATGTATCCCCCAGAAGCTTAAATAGGCAAATAATCCCTGTTCAAATCAAATGCACTCCCACAGTTAATTAAAGAGAGCTCTCAGAGATGTAACAATCTGCTGCTAGAAGCCACTAAGAGAATAACTCAAAGACATCTGAGCCTTGAAAGTCAAGAGGTGACTTTTGCACTCAGAGATTAAACAGTCATATATGTAGTGGAAAAGAAATGCTATTTTATTTAAGATGAGCTCTTCCTTCTCAATACATGATGATTTTTTTATCAAGTCAAAAGATGACATAAGAAATGAAATTCATTTTCCAATCCGAATTAGAATCCCAGAAGTTAGGATTTTGGGTATATCATTACAAAGAACCTTAAGTAGATAATTGGTCATTTCATTCACCACTTGTCTGATGAGTAGGCATTCGTGCATTAAATGGACAAATGGTCCCTTAGCACCTCCAGCAAGGATTATAATTACTTTGTTCCACATATAGAGAAAGAAAAAAACAGTTATGGGCAGTGAACCAAATTTCAATCCTCAAAGAGAGTCAACCTGGTTAATTTGCTGAGCATTCACATTTGGCCTATTCTTAAAGTTTCATTCATCAATAAAGTCAGGAAATAACCCTCTATGTAAGTTGCTCATCCATCGCTCTCCAAGCTTCCCCATTGAGTTTTGTATTGAACTTATAACAAACTAAAATTAAATATTTTATTTTCTCTCAATTATTGCACTTCAGGTATGTAAAAAGAAAGAAATCTTTGTTGAAATATTAGAATTTAACTTAATCACAGTTCAAAGTTCAATGAACTTATTTTCAAAGTAAATATGTCACCATATATAACCCTGAGATTTATTTTCCTATGGGCATACTCAATAAATCTATAACATAATAACCATAGCAGAATCAATGAAAGAATACCCAACTAGGGCATTCAGCTGGAGTACAGAGACAACAAGCTGCAATTACAAAAAGAAGAAATAATAATAATAAATAAATAACCAATAAATATTGAAACATCAGATGAGGAGTCCTTGAAAATGAGTCCGCAGGTTATATGAATATTTCAATGATGGGGTAAGTGAAGTTGAGTGAAGTTATCTCTTTTGGTTCAAGAGCCTGATGGTTGAGGGTTAATAATTGATCCTGAACCTGGTAGTGAGAGCCCAAAGGGTCCTAAACCTTCTTCCTGATAGCAGAAGCAAGAAGAGAGCATGTCCAGGGTGGTGTGGGTTCTGAAGATGGATGTTGCTTACCTGCAATAATGTTTCATGTAGATGCGCTCGATGGTTGGGAGGGCTACACCCTATCATGCTAGTTCCCAAATAGATCACCTACAAAAGTGAGTAGAAATATTCGATAAAAAGTACCAGTTTACTTAGAACATAGAATCCATTCAAAGGCGTCTCCAAAGATTGCAACAGCAATGTCACTGTTAATCAGACCTTAAAAGATGCCTTTCCCTATGTGCAAATCACCACAGTTCTGTTTCTTTTCTGTAACTTTGCCCAATTTACAAATATTTGCAGAAGTTATGATTTGACCTTGGCATTGTAGCACTGGTTATGTTTATTTATTTATTTGCTTGTTTATTTGCGATACGGCACAGAGCGGGTCCTTCCAGCTCTGCGAGCCATTCTGCTTAGCAACCCAACTAATCACAGGGCAAATTACAATAATCAATTAACCTGCTAAACAGTATGTCTTTGGACTGTGGGAGGAAACTGGAGAGCCTGGAGAAAACCCGTGTGCTCACGGGAAGGAACATACAAGCTTCTCACAGACGACGCGGAATTGAACACTGAACTCTGACGCCCCGAGCTGCAATGGCGTTGCACTAACCACTGTGTTATACAAGAACCCAGAAATTAAGAGTCAATCACCTGGACTCTCAGCCTAAATTGTCAGTGATTATGGTCATGGCTGATCAACTCCTTCTTTGTGCCTCAGTTACCCAAATGAATTCCAATTTCTAATACAGACTTTTTATACGTAATTTGAATTGTAATAAATAAGAGAAAGAAAATAATTATGAGGTTGCCGTGGAAAGTTTTGATGAGGGAGATCAAAGGTTGAAAGTAAATTTATTAGCCAAGTGTTTATATATCACCATATACTACCCTGAGATCCACTTCTTGCAAGCATTCATAGCGAAACAAAGAAAGACAATAGAATCATTGAAAAACCTAAACACAAAGAAGTATGGGCAAAAAAAACAATGTTCAATAGAAAGCAAACTGTGCAAATAAATAATAAATAAATACATACATAAACACAAACACATAGATGGATAGATACATATATAAATATACTGAGAACATGAGTTGTAGAATCCTTGAAAATTAGTCCATAGTTGTGGAATCAGTTCAATGTTAAGGTGAATAAAGTTATCCACGTTGGTTCAGAGCCTGATGATTGAACGGTATTCACTGTCCCTGAATCTGGTGGTGTGGGCGCTAAGGCTCCAGAGCCTCCTTCCTGATGGAGAAGCAAGAAGAGAGCATGGCCTGGATGGTGGAGGACTTTGATGATGGACGCTATTTACTTGTGGCAGCGCTCTTTGTAGATGTGCTTAATAGTGAGGAGGCCTTTGCCTGTGATGGACTGGGCTGTATCCACTGTTTCTTGTCAGCTTTTCCATTGTTAGGCATTGGCATTTCCAACCTGTCTTCTGCATTTCTCCATACACAGCATGCATGCCATGTGTAGCCATGCAATAGGATGATCAAGGGGCAGAGGACCCAGTATACAGTTCTGATATACTCTGCACAAGAAGGCTGCGATGTGTGAAGGCAGCATGACAGATGCTGTGACTATTAATCATTACCAATGAAAACTGATGTGGCCAGATGGTCTGTGCAAGATGTTAATGTGACAGTACAAACCTATAAATGATGCCTTATTGGCAGTCTCCAGCACCGTTTGCTGTATTCGTTTCAATGTTCAACAAGGTTGTACAGTAGGTTGCATATGAAGTTGCAAATCATTCTGGCAGAGATGAGTGGAGTGTAACCTCTAATGCCATTGGTGAGATGTGTGGAGTGTAACATCTGATGTCATTGGTGGAGATGAGTGGAGGAACCTCTGATGTCATTGGTGGAGATGAGTGGAGTGTAATGTCTGATGTCATTGGTGGAGATGAGTGGAGTGTAACATCTGATGTCATTGGTGGAGATGAGTGGAGTGGAACCTCTGATGTCATTGGTGGAGATGAGTGGAGTGTAATGTCTGATGTCATTGGTGGAGATGTGTGGGAGTGGAACCTCTGATGTCATTGGTGGAGATGAGTGGAGTGGAACCTCTGATGTCAATGGTTGCATGACTGACGACATGAAAACACCAGGAGCGCAGAGCTGAATTCCACATTAGCTGAATACCTAAGCTCTGTCTGCCAGAGGAAGCAGGATCTCTCAATGGCCACATATTTTAATTCTATGTCCCATTCCCATTCGGATATGTCAATCCATGGCCTCCTCTACTGTCAAGATGAAGCCACACTCAGGTTGGAGGAACAATACCTTCTATTCCATCTGGGTAGCCTTCAACCTGATGGAATGAACCTTGATTCTCTAACTTCCGTTAATGCCCCCCTCCCCTTTCTTACCCCCACCCCTTATTTATTTATTTACTTATTATTTTTGTTACCCTTTTCTCTCTTTTTTTCTCTCTCTGTCCCTCTCACAATCACTCCTTGCCTGCTCTCCATCTCCCTCTGGTGCTCCCCTCCCCTTCTTTCTCCCTAGGCCTCTTGTCTCATGATCCTTTCCCCCTCTCCAATTGTGTATCGCTTTTGCCAATCAAATTTCAGCCCTTAACTTCATCCCTCCTCCTCCTGTCTTCTCCTATCATTTCGGATCTCCCCCTCCCCCTCCCACTTTCAAATCTCTTACTATCTCTTCTTTCATTTAGTCCTGACGACGTGTCTCGGCCCGAAACGTCGACTGTACTTCTTCTTATAGATGCTGCCTGGCCTGCTGTGTTCCACCAGCATTTTGTGTGTGTTGCTATTCTTAGGTTATGTTCATTGTTAACACAAATGATGCATTTTGCTGAATTTTTCAATGTACTTATGATAAATAAATGGATCTGAATCTACCTCTGTCTTACTCTTTTAAATCTAAATTCTCTGTCTCTAAGAATTACTAATAATGTTCTTCCAAATCTTCTCACAGGTTTGGTGATCTTTCGTTCTCCATGAATTGAAACCATCCTCTCTTCCCCTCTATGGAGTATGTCTACACTTCTCACGGCTTCAGTAAAGCAGGCAACAGAGGCAAAGTCCCCACCAGGCCTGAATATTCTTACTTTTCCTCTCTCCCATTAGGCAGAAGATAGTAAATGCTGAAACTATGTACCACCAGGTTCAAAAACAGCTTCATTTCACTATTATCAGACTCATGAATGGACCTCTTGTACGAAAGATAAACTTCACAGTCTACCTTGTTAAGATCCTGCACTTTACTGCTTGCCTGAACTACACTATCTTGTCGAAGGGTCTCGGCCCGAAATGTCGACACTGCCTTCTCCCTACAGATGCTACCTGAACTGCTGTGTTCCACCAGGATTTTGTGTGTGTTGCTACACCTTCCCTGTTGCTTTTGCACTTTATCCTGTATTATTATTGTTTCACCTTATTCTACCTCATGTAATTCTGTTATTCTGCATCATGTAACGATTTGATCTGTATGAACAGTATGCAAGACAGACTTTTTCTGCATCTTGCTTCACGTGTCACCAACCCAAGACAATACAATGCCATGCAATTTCCTCATGATCCAAGGCAGTGATGGTGATGTTGATAGTTTGTTGTAGGGGGTGCAAGAGTCAGGGAGTAGGTTGGTCTGGATTATCTCACTTACACTCCTTCCCTCATTCCTACCATATTCACAAGTGCTTCACAATGAAGTTATCTGTAAGCAATAATGCCTCTGAGTTTAACATGATCATCTTTTCAAAACTTTCTGCATCTTCAATTCCATCACTTTTAGTTGACTTCCTTCTAATATTTTCCCAACTGTTGCACATGTGTATGCCCCAAATTCACAGTAACATAGTGACTTCTACAGCACATACCCAAAATGGCCAACCATAGACAGTCCAAACTGATGCCAGCTTCCAGCTCTCAAACTTTAATCTTGCAAGTTAAGCTCTTCACTTTAATGTTTCTGCAATAACAGTTCTACCTCGATTAATCTTTCAGATAACAAGTCACAGACTCCCTGCTATTGATTGACTGACAAAAAAAATCCTTAATTCTACAAGTTCTTCCCTTCTATTTCTAATGCTAGTTAGTAAAAAATTGTTAGTTCTTCCTACTCGTCCTATCCCATATCATTTAGATATGAGCCCTCAGTTTATTCTGTTCCAGCAAAAGAATCCCAGGCCATATGTCCTCTGCACATTAGCAAACTGTTGAAGTTAACCTCCTTTGCATCTTCTTCAGGACTAAGACATCCTGATAAAGTGGTGACTAGAAATGCACAGAATAATTTATAAACACAAGAGCTTCTGAAGATGCTGGAAATCTGGAGCAACACACACTAAATGTTGAAGGAGTCCAGCAGCTATGGAGAGGAATAAAAAGGCAACTTTTCAGGCCAAGGTCCTGCAGCAGAACTTGACTAGATCCTTCAGCAGGTCCTGATGCAGGGTCTTGGCCTGAAGCATGAACTCTTTATCCTTCTACATAGGTCCTGACTGAACTGCTGAGTTCGTTCAGCATTCTGTGTGTGTTGAACAATACTTTATCTGTGTCCTGACTAGTGCTCTGGAAAGTAAGAATGTATTGCCATCTATGATCATGCGAATGATCATATTTTCCAAGTGAACATGAATGAATATGGTATATGATTTTTATTTAATTGTAGTGCCAGGCAAATACAGTGAAGTATCACTGGAACATGATTCTATTCTTGATCATTTGTGGTTTTCAAAAAATCTCTTCAAAAACCATACATGTATAATGCCCTTGTAAATACAGGAATCTCAGAGCTGTAACTATAATGATGTGTTGAGTTACAAGAGAACTGGCTTTTTGTGCTTTTGGCAGAACCACCAAAAGCCTGTTCCCTTCTGCTTCTGGAATGATCCACAACTGAAATCAGAACCATTGTCTCCAATTTGTATTTGATAGCAGTAGTTGTTTCATCATCCATGTCAAAACTGACTGTAAGGAGAGTGTAAGATCTCCCTATGACTGCATTGGTTTCCTCCAGGTGCTCCGGTTTCCTCCTACAGACTAAGGACGTAGCGGTTGTAAATTGTCACGTGATTAGGCTAGGATTAAATCAGGGGATTGCTGGGTTGCACAGCTCGAAAGGCCGGAAGGACATATTCCAAACGTTTCAAAGGTACAATTCAATGTCAGAGAAGTGTATACAATATACATCCTAAAATGCTTTTTCTTCACAACCATCCATGAAAATAGAGGAGTGCCCCAAAGAATGAACTATAGTCAAATGTTAGAACCCCAAAGATCCCCCTCTCTGGCTCCCCCTTCCCGCTCATAAGCGGTAGCAAGCAACAATCCCCCTCCCCCAGTGGCAAATAAAAGCATTGGCACCCGCCACCGAACACTCAAGTGTGAGCAAAGCAATTGCAAAGACAGAGACTTGCAGTTACCCCAAAGACTTCACATTTCACCCTGTATTCGACATACCACTGGTTCTCTCTCTCCCTTATAAGGGACAAGGATGTGTCTCTGTTTTCCCAGCGAGCGGGGAGACATAGCAAACTACTGGCTGGTTTACGATGTTAAAAGTCCGCCACGTCGCTTTTATTGAGCTCTATGCCCAAAAACCTGGGCACACAACTGCAGATATTCCGACTCCCCCAATGACACACAGGTCTCCTGTCATGACACCGACCCTCGATCCGCCCGGCTCCAGAGCCCCGAGATCCTAGGCTTCCAAATCCGAGCCGGACTCTTAGGCTGAGCCCTTGGCATGCCAAACAGCAACAGCCAGTTATGAAACCCAGAGAGTGGGTCCCATTCCTGCAAAGGACCGTAGTCAGCGTGTAATTCCAGGTCAGGGTCTTCAAAAGAATCCTGAAAGGGAATGGGAAAAATAAATATATTAAAGATGGAAATAGAGCTGTTTCCGAGGATGCAAGCAAAGGAGTCGCCATTTAGCGCCACTGTCATGTCGCTCCGCCTTCTTTCCATGCTGTATCTTAATAAATAAATAAATAGCATCTGCCTTCTCAAATCATTAACTAACACATAATGAACATGTTTGATATTTTTTATACAGCATACTTGTCCATTTGATTCATGGGAAGTTCATTCTGAGTTTCTCCTCTACCCAGTTATTTCAAAGTAAAACAGACAAAATACTGGCGAAACACGGCAGGGTCAGGCAGCATCTATGGAAAGGAACAAATCATCGATATTTCAGGCCATGCCCCTTCATCAGGATTGGGAAGAAAGGGGGAAAGAAGCCAGAATAGGAATGTGGGGAAGGGAAAGGGTACAAGCTGAAAGATTAGAAGTAGAACCGGGTGAGGGAGTAGGTGGGTGGATTAAAGATGTGTCGAAATAAGAATCTAGAGTTGGTAGGTGGAAGAGGTAGATACCTAAAGATGAAGGAATCTGATAAGAGAAGACAGTGGACTGTGGAAGAAAATGAAGAAAAGTGAAGGGAGAGGGACACCAGAGGGAGAGGTTGTGCAGGTGAGGAGACAAGGGATGAGAGGGGAGCCAGAATCGGAATGGATAAAAGTGAAGGAGGCAGGGGAAACGACTGGAATTTCTGGAATTATTTCTAACTTATTTTGCCATACCAACAGACAAGTTTGAAAGTGACCCATCTCTGCCTCCACAGATATTGCTCTGCTCTGTTCTTCCAGAGGTTTGCTTTTAAATTCATATCTGAGAATCTGTAATTCTCCCTTGTGTCTCCAATGTTGAAAATAACCTCTGCATATTTTATATTACAGCAATTGCATTGTTGCTAAAGATTTAAAAGATTTTATTGATCCTTGAATGTGTGACCACTCTGAAAGAGAAAGAAGAGCTGGCATAATTTAGCACTTACAAAGACTTCAGGGGACTGAGAGTATATTTGAAGAGATATTGTAACAGTAGAACAATCACTTGAGTCAAGTATGATGTTCTTTTGAGGGTTTGTCTATTGGTGGGTCATCAGCTGGTTATAGAGGCTGATCTGGGATCTACATATTCTGGATTTCCTCAGTGAAGAAAGCCTGCACGTGATTTTGTTTAACATAGGGAGGCTGATGCATGGGCAGTCATCACAAAACCTTTGATACATCGGGGTCGGGTTCAGTGACACGGAACTCAGTCCTGCAGCCTTCCTCTGCCACCTCTGCATCATCATCTTCCACCAGCTCCAGCAGTGAAGTCTAGGTTGGATCGCTCTTTGTCTGGAACCTCACCCTTGACCTCACCAGGAATTAAGTGCCAGATGGTTAAACTCCAGATAGCATTACTCTTGGGATCCTAGGAACTCACAAGCCTCTCCAGCACAACAAGGTGATGATCCTCAGAGAAGTGCCGGATAATGTATGAACCATTATACATAATTGCAAACGGTATATAGCTCTGAAATTATGGCCTAACTAGGGGACCATTAAGTATTAGCCAAGACTGCTTGGTTCTTCTTCAAATTAAAGCCAGGGGGTCTTTTCCTTCTATTCAAGAGGTTTACTATCTGATCCATTAGTTGACAATATTTAATACAGCAATGTCTTGGGAGTGTGAGCTTGGATATTTGGTCAAATATTCAGGCCAGTCCTTTTTCACACCCCTTCTTCCCGGACTCCAGATCCCTTAGATTACTTTCCAGATGAAACACTGATTTACATTTGATTTAGGAAACTGCATGTGGTGTTCACATTATGGTCTCTAAGCTAGGAAGTCACATATAGACCAGATGTCCACATTGCAGAACACCTCCATTTAGTCTGCAAGATTCCAGCTGCTTGTCACGTAAACTTTCATTTCTACTCCCACTTTATTCTTCTACACTGATTGCATAAACAACAGGAATCTAACCCTAACCATGAAGTTTTTACTCTCCTCCCATCCAGTAGGCGCTACAGGAGCCTCAGCTCCTGCACCAGCAGGTAAAGGACGTGCTTCTTCCCTGAGGCTGTGACCCTGCTGAACCTCACATCACAGCGCTAAGCAATATTGCACCCATATTGTACTGTCTCAGTACTTCTATATTTGTATGCTGTAGCACTTACTTTTTATTGCAGTTATTTTGTAAATAACACTATTCTTTGCATTTCTGGTTAGAAGCTAACTGCATTTCATTGGCTTTGTATCTGTACTCGGCACAATGACAATAAAGTTGAATCTAATCAAATAAAAAGCTAGAGGAATACAACTGCATCTTCTGAATGGCCATATGAACTTCACACTTCCAGTATTCCCTTCTCTTTCCACTAGTAATTACACAGTTCATTTGTCTTCTTATTACGTCCACCAGGTGTATCATGTCATTCACTGGCCTTATTCGTTCTCTTTCACACTATTCTAATCACTCAATTTATCCTGTTCCACCCCATCAATAATTTTCTCCTGTTCCTTTTCCATGGTTCCTACATAACACACCCAACAACCTTCCTATACAACTTAAAACTTGTTCTTATCTCTAATATTTTCCCAGTTCTGATGAAAAGCCTTCAACCTGAAACACTATCACTTGTTTTGCTTCCCACAATTCTACCTGACCTGCCAAGAATTTAATTCCTTATTCAGATCAAATGTCAGGTAATTACCCATAAATCTCAGCTTCAAAGTGACTCTGTTGAATTACTCTCAAATTCATGCTTCTGGGGTCTAATTAAAAAAAGAAAAATGGTAAGTACGTCAATCTTTAGTTATTTGCACCTATTGCTTTTCAAACTGTGAATTTAACTTTCAAGTGCAGTAGCTATAATTGTGTAAGCAAATCTGACCTTCATCCCACATAAGCTGAGTTCCACAAGCTGAAGGAAGGAAATGATTAGATTATTTGGCATTTTGTTCTTGAACTTTATTATTTGGCGAAAGAAAAGTCAGGACAAATTACTTCTTCACCCTGTGCAGGAGTGAATACTAAAATGTTTCTTTCAGCTGTGCGGCACTTATCAAATCAGAGATAATGTGGGTACATTCAAGTAATGGGACTGTATAGCAAGGACAAGTCATTGGAATTGCTGTAATGTAACATCTATTGAATAAATGGGAACGTATGATTGACTTAAAGTAGGTGTCACAATTCAGCGGGAGCTAAATTATAGACAGAGATGCCTGGTTATTGATTGTCGCTCTGTGCAGATCCTTTCTGTTAAATTGAGTATTTGCTCTAAGTTTTATATGATTGAAATGCAATAGAACAGTTTGAGCTCCAGTGTGGTAGGTCATTCCAGTAGGAATAGACTTCTAGGTCTTCAACATGTAGAACCTTATCACAGGAGTTTGGCCAACCTTGTCAAACAACATGAAATTAGGAATAATATGCTAATGCAGCTGGAGAATTTTTTTTATCAGAGAGAAGATCAAGTATAAATAAGGAGACCCTTCTCATGTTGGCAAGCTGAAACAAGTAGGTGAGTCTGGGGTTGGTGTTTAGACCCAAGCTACATATAATCTAAGTCAAGTATGCTGATGTCACAAAACAAGTTACTGTGTCAGTACAGAGGAAGATATAAATAGGCTTCAAGTGTGAGAAATCTGAGTAAGTGAGTGAGAATATGATAGATGGAAAATTGCTGGGTCATCTATTGAGGTGGATGTAACAAAGACAAAAAGCGTTTGTTACATGCTGAGAGAATGAATGAAGTTTAAAGGGATCTAAGTATGCTGGTACACAATTCACATGCAGATGTTTGGGGCGGGGGGGGGGGGTGTCAAATTGAAAACTGGTCATTTGAATGAGAAGGGTTGATTAAATGGATAAAGAGGCATTGTAATTACATAGGTCCTCACTGAGGTTGCACCTGGAGTATTCTGTACCACTATGGAAAATATAATTCGTGAATTGATAAACTGGATTTTTTTTCGTTGTCATGTCAAAGTCAAAGGAGAGTTTATTGCTAAATGTACAAGTATGTGTATGTACATATACATATTCATTGTATGTACAATGAAAGTCTTGCATTCAACATTATCATGGGCACATAACATCATAGCACATAGAACAGTACAGGCCATTCAACCCACAGTGCTGTGCCATCCCTTTAGCCTACTCTGAGAATAATCTAATACTTCCCTACCCAATAGTCCTCTGTTCTTTTTCATCCATATGTCTGTATAAGAGTCTCTTAACTGTCCTTAATGTATTTGCCTCCACCATCATCCTTTGCAGGGCATTCCATGCACCCATCACTTTCTGATATCTGCCCTCTACTTTCCTTCAATCACCTTAGAATTATGTCCACTCATATTTGCCATTTCTGCCCTGGGAAAAGTCTTTGGCTATCCACTCCATCTGTGCCTCATATCATCCTGTACATCTCTATCAACTCACCTGCCATCCCCTTTTTCTCCAAAGAGAATAGCCCTAGCTCTCTGGACCTACAAGACATGCTCTCTCTAATCCAGGAAGCATTCTGGTAAATCTCTGCACCCTCCCTAAAGCTTTCATATCCTTCCTACAATGAGACGACCAGCACTGATCACACTACTCCAAGTGCAAGCTAACTATGTTGTACAGTTGGCATTGGGAGTGGACCCAAAGGCAAGACACAGACACTGAACTATCAGGAACAGGACTAGGCATGAGAAGGAAGCAAAGGAAGTGAGGAAGAAAGGACGCTGGACATGACACAAGCCCTGGACGAGACAAGGATTCTGGGCCTGGGCTAGGACTTGAATAGGATAGTGGAACCAGGACATGGAACTGGGAACTAGGAGCCTGGGCTTGGACTCCAAGCCAGAGACTGGACAAGGACCCAGACCCTGGGTCTTGACTTGGGCTCGGACTCCAGAACTAGGCGAGGACAAGACGTGGCTACAGGACGAGGAGAGGCAAAAGGACTGGATGTGAGACTCACGGACAGGACAAGGGAACCCCAGCACCAGGCTGGGCAGAGGTACTCCTGGGCTGGGTGAGGCACATGGACAAGACAGGAATACAAAGACGTGGCTTGAACAGGACAGGGTTCTTGGACATGGCTAGGACTGGACAAGACCCCGAAGCCTTGACTTGGTCGAGGAAGAGACAGGAATGCAGACCATTGGTCGAGGGAGAGACAGGATCATGGAACACAGAGCCAGGACCCCTCCTTGGAAACAGGACATAGGGTCAGGACTCATTACACCAAACACAGAGCTGGGACCCCTCCTTGGGTGTAGGACATAGGGCCGGTACTCATTACACAGAATGCAGAATACAATGAGACAGTTCCCAACACAAGGTAGTGGCAGACAGCCAGACCTACCTAGCGAAGGTGTGGACACAGACAGTTCCCAACACAAGGTAGCGGCAAACAGCCAGACCTACCTAGCGAAGGTGTGGACACAGACAGTTCCCAACACAAGGTAGCGGCAAACAGCCAGACCTACCTAGCGAAGGTGTGGACACAGAGACAGTTCAAAACAACAAAAACAGTTCCATATCTTTCTCTGGTGGTTGAACTTGACAGCAGTGAAGGTGAGTCTCCAGGAGGAAGGTGAAGGGAAGCGATACAGACAGGGGGTTTGGACAGGACAATCCAGCAGCCAGAGGCTGAATCCTGAAGATATTTAAGAAGCCAGCCCAAACGAGAATCAGCTGCCTCCACAGAAACTGGGGAAAACTGGAAAACCTGGAATAAGGAGCTTGGACCGGACAGTGAACCAGAATCAGGATTTCACGGACCAGACCATGACAAACTAGAGTTTTATAGAGTTGCAACATCACCTTTTGGGTCTTGAGCTCTTTAAAGCCAACACTCCAGATGCCTTCTTAACCACCCTACTAACTTGGGCAGCAAACCTCAGGGATCAGATACACAACATTCACAAGGGAAACATAAATTATATAAATGATACAAAAAAGAACACAATTAGAAAAAAAATAAAGTCAAATTTAGTGCAAAGTGATCCAAATCGTATAGTGTTGGTAAACTGTTATGTTTAAGGTTTTGTCAGTTGTTTCAAGAACTGAATGGTTGAAGGGATGTAGATTTTGAAGTTACTAGCTTTTAAATCCCCTGCCCGTTGGTAACTGTGAGAAGATGATATGGACTGCATGGTAGGGTCTTTGATGATGGGTGTTGCCTTGAGCCAGTACATTTTGAAGGTACTATAGCTAGTGGGGAAGGATGTGCCCAAAATGTATTAGGCAGATCAGCTACTCTCTGTGGCTTCTTATGTTCTTGTGCATTCAAATTTTTGTTCCAGTCTATGATGCAACCCATCAAAATGCTTTCAGCAGTGCATTTGTAAAAGTTTTTTAGCATATTCAGTATCAAGCCAGACCTCCTTCTAAAAAAAGTAAAGACACTTGTGTGCTTTAGACTGAATCTATGTGCTGGATCCAGGAATTTGAAGTTGCTGACTCTCTCCACTGCATCTCAATACAATGCTTCCTATGGTGCCTCTGTAATATTTTGGGAGCTTCAAATTTATTTAGCCTCCTGAGAAAGAGGAGGTACTGGTGCACTTTACTGGAGATCATTCTAACTAGTTGCATCACCATCTGGTATGGAGGGGCCACTGCACAGGATTAGAAAAGGTTGAAAAAACCTCAACCAGCTCCATTATGGACACTAGCCTCTCCAGCATCGAGGACACCTTCAAAAGGCAAGTCTCAAGAAAGGAGGCATCCTTCATTAAGGACTCCCATCACCCAAGACACATCCTCTTCTCATTGCTACCAATAAGGAGGACATACAGGAGCCTGAAGACGAACACTCAACATTTCATGAACAGCTTTTTCCCCTTCACTATCAAATTCCTGAATGAACAATAAACCCACGTACACTGCTTCACTATTTTCTTTTCTTTTTTACACTCTCTTTTTGCACTACTTCTTTAATGTATTATACATATACATTTCTTATTGTAATTTTGTAGTTTTTTATTGTGTACTGCAATGTACTGCTATCACAACACAACAAAGTTCATGACATATGTCAGTGATATTGAACCTGATTCTGATTCTGATAAGATGACTAGTCAGACTAGCGGGTATAATTTTAAGGTGAAAGGTAAAAGATTTAAAATGATTGAAGAACAATATTTTCATACAGAAGATGGTGGGTATATGGAAGAAGCTGCCAGAGAAAGCTATAGGCACAAGTACAATTACATTTAAAAATACATTTAGACAGGTAAATGGATATGAACAAAGTAGAGTGATATGGGACAAACACAGGCAAATAGAACTAGCTCAGTGTGATAACTTGGTGAGCATGGGCAATGTGGGCTGAAGGGTTTGTGTGCTGTATGACTCTATGTCAATATGACCAGGAGTACATAATTTGATTTAAACAGGCTTAAAGACCCAAATAACCTCATCTCACTTCCATTGTGGGTTTGTGTCCTTAGGTATTTTTGAATTAATCTTCCTTAGAATTTAGAGGCTATTTAGCCCATCACCTACCCTAAAATATATTGAACTGAGGTTCAGTATGCACTTAATATGCGGCCCCTCAAATTTACACCAGCAGTGAATCAGAAAGAAGCAAAACCTCAATTCATTGCTCATCATTAACCTTCATTTAAAAAAAACGTAAATTCAAAATTAAGACTTTGTTACTTCTTCTTTAATTTATTTTACATTTATATTTTTAATTAATTTATAGTCCCTAATATATTTTGAAAATTTGTCTTTTTGAATGTTTTTATTAGTTCTTTGCCTTTTATTTATCTAAACAGTTTTTAGATGTCTAACTACTAGACCAATTTTAAATGATGTATTTTGCCTTTGACAGAGAGAAACAATCAAAGGCTATTAGGTATTGCCGGGTATCATCTGAGACTTTGTAGTCATCTGTGACCCACTCTACCTTAACTCTACATGGGCCAGAAAACTCTACTAAACTGGATTTTGTCAGTACCATAGAAGGTAAGCGGGGCATGGTAATAGTGCAGGGACAAACTATGGGTAGGATGTGGGACTGAGCACGATCACACATGCTTTATGTCAACTAGTACAGAATTGAATCTGTGGTTATCAAAAGATTTTCAGAATGCTCTCACTGCACCTAGTAGCCAATTTGCAAATAGCAAGCTCCCACAAAGAGCATAAGGTCATCAATCCATACAGCAGAGAGTATAGTCATCCATGCCGATCAAGGTCCCTGATTGAGCTAGCCCCATTTTCCCATGTTTGGCCTGTACCCTTCTAAGTCTTTCATATCCGGTTACCTGCCAAAATGTCTTATATATGTTGCATTCATACCCATTTCTACCACATACTCTGGCAACATGTTCCATATATCCACAACATTCTGTGTGAAAAAGTCTTCCCCCAGGTCCTTTTTACACATTTGCCTTCTTACTTTAAACTGAAGCCCTCTAGTTTTGGACTCCCGAACTCTGAGGTTATTAAACTATACCAGTATGATATGAATAGATTGTGTGTGTGTGTGTGTGTGTGTGTGTGTGTGTGTGTGTGTGTGTGTGTGTGTGTGTGTGTGTGTGTGTGTGTGTGTGTGTGTGTGTGTGTGTGTGTGTGTGTGTGTGTGAGAGAGAGAGAGAGAGACTAGAAATTTGGGAAAAATGTCTATCCTTGTTCAGAGATATCAGGCAGAGCCTAAGTTCTGCACCTCAGTGGAAAGACAGCACTTTTGGAAAGATAGCAGTCTATATATATATATATATACACACACACACACACATATATATATATATATATATATATATCTATACACATACTGCAAACAGTTCAAGAGGGGTGGGACACACGGATAAAAAAAGGCAAGAGGCATGGACGAAGGTGTGAGTCTAGAGACACAACATCACATTTAACAGGGCAGTGTTCAAATGGTCTATTCAAAGGAATGGAGACTGGCCACTGAGCAAAACAATGCCACTTATAAATTGGCTGAGTTATGCATCAATACCTTTAAGATTACATTTACATGACTAATTTTATTGAAACTGTGAAGTGAATAAGCTCTTTACTCAGTGTTTCACTCAATATAATTATAGCAAATGTGTATGAAAGCCAGCACATTATTTCTTCGGGGTCTATGACAGTAAGCAGGCTAAAGGTTGATGTAAATAGCAGCATCATTCATTGTGCTAGCTGTGTAATGGAATGTACTCCCCAGCTGTGTCCTAGATTAATTTATTGACTGCTGAAAAAAACATACGGTGTCGTGGAGCTAGCAATCTGTACCAACTAGAAGATAATAGACTATCTTCAGCAAGGAGGATTCCATTCCTTGCACAGCGGTCGTTGATAAATGGGTTTGATGCTTACGCTTGCTATTTTGGTTCCTCGGAATTTTTTCCTGGCATATCACAGATCAAAGTAATAGTCCCCATCGGGTAGATTGTCTAAACACAGTCCTGTTCTTCCCCTGCTGGCTGACAATCATCGAGCATCCATCAGACCGTCTGACAGGAGCTGCCACGGAGACCACCACTGATTCTCCCAAACTGTGCTTAACGGTGGGAGAAAGCAGCACAAATAAATAAAACAGAACAAAAAGAAAAACAGTGCTTATGAGGCTGTAATCCATCATTGCAATATGTAGTGAGCTTCAAATCTCTTTCAGACAGGCCAGAGTTGGTTATGAAGTTTTACAGATTCTCCAAATTCATGAATGATTTTCAAAGAGTCTCACATTATCTCATTATTTCCAAAAATTTCAAGCCTTCATTTACCAACTTCTTTTCCCTCAACCTCTCACAGTCTATTGTAATGCTTTCACCAACCTAACTGTTCTGAAACACTGATGGTTTCTTGCATTATTTTACTCTACTGAACTAATCTTGGTAATTTTAAAAGTGAGAATTATTTGCACCTACAGCATAATTTCTTAAAAGGCTTCTCTCTCCACTGCTTCCCTCTCTATCTCCATTTGCAACTCCTATGTCAATGCTGTGTTGCTTTCAGATTTTTTGGCCCAAATGTTGAACCCAGAGGTGACAGCAAACTGGATGTGTGGTGTAATGTATTGGTAAGACAGTTGCCAACGTCTTATTTGCAAGACAACAGTACTGGTAGGAAACTAAAGACAGCTTTTGCTTCAGAGCAAGATTATATCACAGATTATACCTTCTTCCACCAGAGCTGCACAAAATTGGTGACTAGTGGAAGCTCTTAAAGCCTTGACCCTTATCAAGATAATTTGTGGGGGCCATTGCTTTCTCCTTGAATAAAACCATAACTTTTAACTATCTTCTTATCCTAGCCTACACAAGCCTGTTTTTAACTTGAATTTGCTTTTACTTCTAACTTTCTCTAGAGAAGTGTTGCTATGGGAAACTGCTGGAACTCCAGCCATGTCTAGCCTTAGTTTATGTTTGCGCATGGCATTCTCACACTGAGAACAAGGAGTCACAGTCACAGAGTAATACACAGGAAGTGGGCCTTTCAGTTCATCAAATCCACACATAGAACAATCAGACATCAATCACAAGTTTTTATTCTCCTCCACACGCTCTTCAACTTTGTGACTTCCCGACAATATAGGGACACTTAACCTACTAACACGCACACCTTTGCGATTTGAGAGGAAACCAGAGCACCCGGAGGAAGAGCATGCAAACTCCACACAAGCAGTGAGACTAAAACTAGAGGTCATAGGTTTAGAGTAAAAGGTGAAATGTTTAAGGGGAATTTGACGGGAGAATTTTCTTCACTCAGGGGGAGGTGAGTGTGTGGAATAAGCACCCATGGAGGTGGTAGAAGCAAATTCAAATGTAAAATTTAAGAGAAGTTTGGATAGGTACATGAATAGGAAGGGTATGGAGGGCTATGGTCACAGTTCAGGTAAATGGGTCTGGGCAGAAGACTAGTCCTTTACTAGTCTTATTAAAGGTCTATTTCTGTGTTGTAGTGCTCTGTGACTATGATTCCATGCTCACCTCTCAACTCTTTAAGGCAGGGGTGTCAAACTCATTTTAGGTCACGGGCTGGATTGAGCAAAATGCAGCTTCATGCGGGCCGGATCAGTCGGACGCGTGCGAACGCAGCTTTCGTTGCCTCCGTTTTTTCAGCCTGCTCTCATGTGTCTCAGTCTCTGCTATAACTACAAAGTGTTTCACTTTACAAATTCCGTTTCTTATGAAGAAGACTGCCGAGCAAGACTGCCGAATAAACACTAAAAACCCTGAAAACCTGGTACCTGAATAAACTCAGCATTAGCCATATCATACGCCATAGGCGCTTCGATTACTGGGGCCAGCTTTAATAGTAATTAGATATTATCTCGCGGGCCAAAGATAATTCCACTGCGGGCCGGATTTGGCCCGTGGGCCTTGAGTTTGACATATATGCTTTAAGGGATACTCTGCATTTTATGACAACTATTTGGTAAAAATAGTGATTCTTCAGAATTATTTCCCTCAAAGGTTAGTTAAAAAGAATCTTTGAATATTTTTTAAAGCAGAAGTAGTTAGATACTTGATAAATTGTGATCAGCTTCAATATCAGAGCAATCTTGAGGGACCAGATCAATTAATCCTGGTTCTAATTCCTATATTCACCTTTGTGTCTAACCATTATCTCCATAATTGGTGGGAGGACAAGCAACTAAACCTTTCTGAAAATAATAACATGAGTTTCCTAGTTGTGGTGGGTAGGAGAAAGTTTAGAAAGTTGGATACAACTATTGACAGTATTTCCCATCCATTGCTGCTTGTCGCATCTGTTGTAACAGCCATCTGTGACTTCAGATTGCATATTTTGATTAATTTATTTATCAAATGTACATTGAAGCACACAGTGAAATGCATCATTTGCGCTAACAACCAACACAACCTAAGGAGGTGCTGGAGTCAGCCTGCAAGTGTCACCAAACACTCTGCTGTCAATGTAGCACGCCCACAATGTTCAGCAGAACAATGCATGCACCAACAGCAACAACAACAAAATAAAACAACAGCAAAGCCAGCCACTTCCATCCCTCCCACCCACCTATCCATCCACTCACTCACACACACACACAGGCAGGCCTCCTCCGGGCCTCCAGACTCTAGTGGACTTATGGATTTGCTGACTCACAGGTATTTAGCCTTTGACTTCCTCTGTGGACTCATAGACACTAGGCTTCCAAATTCTGGACCTGCCAACACAGGCCTTGACATCTGGGTTTAGCAATTTGATCTTTAGCCTTCAGGCTTCAGTCTTCGATATTGAAACCAGGACTCGCCAATCATGGGAGTCCGAACTTCAGGCCTCAAGCTCTGTTCATCACTGCCTATTTATACTCCTTCCACTGTCTCCATCTTCTTTTTTTGGCTTCTTCTTTCTTCCATTCCAGTCATGGTGAAGGGTCATGGTCTGAACCATCAACGGATTCTTCCACTTTATTGACGCTGCCTGACCTGCTGAGTTCCTTCAGCATTTTGTGTGTGTTGCTCTGGATTTCCAGCATCTGCTAAATCTCTTGTGTTTATGAAAGCAAGTTATTTGCTGCCTCATCACTGGTATCTTCATGGTCCTATTTGCAGCATTTCCCAGAAAAGACTACTTTTATTTAAAATTAATCCAATGAAAAGCAACTCAAAATATAGGCAGATTTTTTAACTTCATTATTTTGATAGAATGTAATATATAAGGTGACTTCAATGTCATCTTGCTCATAGAACTGACATTAAACAGATTCAAGGAGCTATCTACTGCAACCAGAAACAGGAATGGATTATGAATCTTAATTTCAAATAAAGTTACATTAAAATGATTCCATTTGGACCTGGCATATTAGACATGTTTAAAAAATGATGAGCCACAGATTTCTATTCAAATCACAGTGCTAGAATGAATGCAGATGTAATTGATTTTCAATTATATTTCCAGACTAGATTTCTGTATTCAAAGAACTTCACAGGCTGGCAAGGCTGTCATATAGTGTAGCTAGATAATCTATTGATGACCAGCTTGAGGGCATGGATTTCTTCTCATCACTGTGCATTAGTGACACAGTAAGCACAGCAGGATGACTTATTTAGGTTGATTTTGTGATGGAATAGTAAATCCTTTAAAACGTTTACCGTTTTAACAGAAATGGCACTCTCAATGAGAATGATCATATTCCTCATCTCCCCTCAATCTATGTGAAGCCTGAGCCATGGTTAATACACTATCTCCTGCAATAACTGCCCAATATTTTCCAATTAGACTGATCTTGTCTACTTCATTTCACTCTTACCTGTCCCATGGCATGGGGACCATCCTTGGCTCATCTCTGTTTCTCTTTTGCAATCTCCCCATTGCAAACATTATCTGAAGAGATCTTGGCAGGATTCCTAAGTAAACAGATAACTCTACCTACTCCCCATCTCATTCAAACCCTCCACCGCCTTTATATTGACTGATCACTTTTTTACCACCCGTCCTCGCTGAGTGATTAATTAAACACAGGGTAGAACAATCTATAATCCCAATTACAAGCATTAGATATTCAATTCCACTTTTCTTATGGACTTTTGACTCAGACTGCCCTAAGCATGACGTCAACGTCCTCGGATATAATTTACATTGTAAAGACTTTCTCCACAATGAAGATTGAGTATTCACTTCGATTCACCATACCATTCTCACTCTGATCTCTCCTGTCTGATGTCCCACTCTAATGCCTGTGGCCTCCTGTGCAATTAAATTCAAAGTTCAAATAAATTGATATCAAAGTGCGTATATGTCACTATATACTACACTGAGATCTATTTTCTTGTGGGCATTCACAGTAAATACGAAGAAACATAACAGAATCAATGAAAATAATTCACACAAAGACGGACAAATAAACAACGTGCATAAGAAGACAAATTAGAACATAGAAACATAAAAAACCTACAGCACAATACAGTCCCTTCGGCTCACAAAGCTGTGCTGAACATGGCCCTACCATAGAACTACGTCAGCTTTACCCATAGCCCTCTATTTTTTTAAGCTCCATGTAGCCATCCGGGAGTCTCTCAAAAGACCCTATCATTTCTGCCTCCACCGCCGTTGCTGGCAGCCCATTCCACACAATCACCACTTTCTGCATAAAAAACTTACCCCTGACATCTCCTCTGTACCTACTTACAAGCACCTTTAAACTACGCCCTCTCATGCTAGCCATTTCAGCTCTGGGGAAAAGCGTCTGACTATCCACACGATCAATGCCTCTCATTATCATATATGCCAAGGAGAAAAGGCTGAGTTCACTCAGTCTATTCTCATAAAGTATGATCCCCAATCCAGGCATCATCCTCTGAACCCTTTCTATGGTTTCCACATTCTTCCTGTAGTGAGGCGGTCAGAATTGAGCACAGTACTCCAAGTGGGGTCTGACCAGGGTCCTATATAGCAGCAACATTACCTCTCGGCTCGTAAACTTAATCCCATGATTGATGAAGGTCAATGACCCGTATGCCTTCTTAACCACAAAGTCAACCTGCATAGCAGCTTTAAGTGTCCTATGGACTCGCACCCCAAGTTCCCTCTGATCCTCCACACTGCCAAGAGTCTTACCATTAATACTATATTCTGCCATCATATTTGACCTACCATATCGTACCACCTCACACTTATCTGGGTTGAACTCCATCTGCCACTTCTCAGCACAGTTTTGCATCCTATCAATGTCCCGCTGTAATCTCTGACAGCCCTCCACACTATCCACAACACCCCCAATCTTTGTGACATCAGCAAATTTATTAACCCTTTTCTCCACTTCCTCATCCAGGTCATTTATAAAAATCACAAAGAGCAGGGGTCCCAGAACAGATCCCTGAGGCACACCACTGGTCACTGGCCTCCATGCAGAGTATGACCCATTTACAACCACTCTTTGCCTTCTATGGGCAAGCCAGTTCTAGGTCCACAAAGCAATGTCCCCTTGGATCCTATGCCTCCTTACTTTCTCAATAAGCCTTGCATGGGTTACCTTATCAAATGCCTTGATAAAATCTATATACACTACATCTATTGCTCTACCTTCATCAATGTCCTTAGTCACATCCTCAAAAAATTCAATCAGGTTTGTAAGACATGACTTGCCTTTGACAAAGCCACTCTGACTATTCCTAATCATATTATGCCTCTCCAAATGTTCATAAATCCTGCCTCTCGGGATCTTCATCAACTTACCAACCACTGAAGTAAGACTCACTGGCCTATAATTTCCAGGGCTATCCCTACTCCCTTTCTTGAATAAGGGAACAACATCTGCAACCCTCCAATCCTCTGGAACCCCTCCCATCCTCATTTATGATGCAAAGATCATTGCCAGAGGCTCAGCAATGTCCTCCCTCCCTTCCCATTGTAGCCTGGGGTACATCCCATCCGGTCCCGGAGATTTATCCAACTTGATGCTTTCCAAAAGCTTCAGCACATCCTCTTTCTTAATATCTACATTCTCAAGCTTTTCATTCCACTGCAAGTTATCCCTACAATTGCCAAGATCCTTTTTCCGTAGCGAATACTGAAGCAAAATAGTCATTAATACCTCCGCTATTTCCTCTGGTTCCATACACACTTTTCCATTGTCACACTTGACTGATCCTATTCTCTCACTTCTTATCCTTTTTCTCTTCACATAGTTGTAGAATTCCTTGGGGTTCTCATTAATCCTGTCTGCCAAGGCCTTCTCATGGCACCTTCTGGCTCTCCTAATTTCATTCTTAATTTCCTTCCTGCTAGCCTTATAATCTTCTAGATTCATATCATTACCGACTTTTTTGAACCTTTCTTAAGCTCTTCTTTTTTCTTGACTAGATTTACAACAGACTTTGTGCACCACGAATCTTGTACCTTACTAGTTTGGGCAAATACTAAAGAATGTATATAATAATAAATAAATAAATAATATTGAGACCTGAGTTGTAGAGTCCTTCAAGGTGAGTCCATATGTAACCCCCAGGTAAGTCTCAGACTCACTCAGCTCACTTCCGTCTAGGGGGAGCAGTCTTTGACTCCACCAAACTGGGTAATCAGCTTATGTAGACGCTGTGTGATGTCCCCACCCCACCAAATAACAGACAGTACACCGTATGCGATTAAATGAGTTCACTTTATAGATTTTACTGGAACTATGTATTTAATAGAGATACAATATGAAAGAAAAGGTAAAAGGCGCCAAACTTATCAATGACCAATCACTTTGTGCACAACCATTGGAGCTCAATTAACAAAGTCTTCTGGCCACCATTCGATCCCCTCAGACCTCCTCGACTTGTAACTCAGGACCCCCGAAGTGATCAACCAAGCCCCCCCCCCCCCCCCCGCACGTCTGTCTTTGTCTCCTCTCCTCGCCAAAAACCCTGGCCTCGGACCCCTGCTCGGGGTCTATTCCTTCGCCCAGCTTACAGCATCACGTCCTCTCTGTCTCACCCCCTCGCGCTGACTCCCCCAAAGCCCGCCAACAATAGCTTACAGACCCAGAAGAGAGAATAACATCTATCCCAATTGGTTAACAAATGAATACAATTCCCATTATCAGCAATCATAACCCAAACAAGCTTCGAGAGAAAACACCCTCTCCAGTTAGCACAACAAAGAAGCATTTTTACTTTTAACAAACAAGGAAGCCGTTTTGATTATCACACGCAGTAACATAAAGAGAAAAAAAGACCCTTACACCTAGGTTGGGGAATCAGTTCAGTGTTGAAGTGAATGAAGTTATCCATGCTGGTTCAGAAGCCTGGCTCAGTGATAATAGCTGTTCCTGAAATTGGTGGTGTGGCACCTGAGTTTCCTGTACCTCCTTCCTGATGGTAGCAGTGAGAAGAGAGCATGGCCTGGATTCTGTGGCTCCTTGATGATGGGTGCTGCTTTCCTGCAATGGATATTGCTACTTGTAGATGTGCTTAATGCTGGGGAGGTCCAATATAAGCTCAAAGAACAACCCCTCATTTTTTGCCTGGGCATGCTACAGTATGCAGGCTTCAGTGTTGAATTATCCAACTTCAGGTAATTTTCTTTTTCTGTTTATTGCAGGACTAACCATTTGAGCTTGGTATTCTCCTCCCACTAATTTTTCTTTCATTTGCCTATCCTAGTTTTCTGGAAGGTCTCAGAAGTCTGGAAGAGAAAATAACACCCAGACTTCAAAGCATTAGCAACACATTTGGCAGACAAGAGCTCAGTTCTCTATTCAAGTTCATTGTTACCTGACTGTATGTATACAATCAAATGAAACGGCATTCCTTCAGACCACAGAGCATGCACAAAACATATGGTGTCGGAAAAGAGGATGCTGTCCAAGTTGCATGCCATCTTGGACAATGACTCCCATCCACTCCATAATATACTGGTTAGGCACAGGAGTACATTCAGCCAGAGACTCATTCCACCAAGATGTAACACTGAGCGTCATAGGAAGTCATTCCTGCCTGTGGCCAACAAACTTTACAACTCCTCCCTTGGAGTGTCAGACACCCTGAGCCAATAGGCTGGTCCTGGACTTATTTCCACTTGGCATGATTAACTTATTATTATTTAATTACTTATGGTTTTATATTGCTATATTTCTTCACTATTTTTGGTTGGTGCGGCTGTAACGAAACCCAATTTCCCTCGGGATCAATAAAGTATGTCTGTCTGTCTGTAACACACACAGCACATAAACAAAAATATTACCATAAATAAGTTAATAAAATACCATTCAAAGTACATGCAGCACAGGTAAACACAAAACAGTACAGTAAACGGTAAGCAGCATGCTGACCGAGTGACGAGCATATTTTAGTGCTCACTGTTAATACTCAGCAGTGATTTTTGGTCAAAGGAAAGACAGACAGGACAAGGAATTTCACCGTTGGTTGGAGCTAGAGTGGCCATGGCCACTGCATCCATACAAGTCGCCATCTTGTGATGTAACTTTTCAGTAGCTGTCTATCATTTCACTGTTACAACACTTCCTTTCACCCATTTGCCTTCCTTTACCTTCTTGGTTACTTAGAATAACTTGTTTTCTACCATTTTTTGGTTCTGCTGAAAGATCTTCAACCTGAGATGTTAACTGGTGCAACAGACAAAAAATGCTGGAGGAACTCTGCTGGTTGGCAGCATCAGAATCAGGTTTATTATCACTGATATGTGTGATGAAATCTGTTGTTTCGTGGAAGCAGTGCAGATCAGTACATAAAAAGTTATGACAATTTACCATAAGAAATTTGTAATGCACAAGTAGTACAAAAGTAGGTAAAAAAAGTGAGGTAGTAGTCATGGGTTGATGGCCCATTTCAGACCGACGTCGACTGTTTATTCCCCTCCAAAAATGCTGCCTGACCTGCTGACTTTCTTCACCGTTTTCTGTGTGTTTCTCTAGATTTCCAGAATCTGCAGAATTTCTTGTGCTTATAATGTTAATGCGTTCTTTTTTTCCACAGATGCTGTTTATTGCTAAATTCTTCTGTTGTTTGTGATAGCCTTCCACTTCCAGTATCGTTACGCACACCAGCTCTCCGTCACTTACCACCCCCACCCTTCTTGACTGCACCGCTAGCTCCTGCTATACACCTGGTAACTGATATTTCAAACAAAGAAACCATGAGCAGCTGTATTTCCAAATTAACAAAATGGACAGATAAAGGTGGACACTTAGAGAGGATGTGGCTCTTATCCTCAGATAGTGGATGGAGTACTTGGAATCACAAGCAGGTCATGAACATCCTATCACGAAGAAATTTGAAAACTGGTCCTTTTGACCAGTACTTTAGAGGTCCCTTCCTGAAATATTTCAAGTTGGATGATAAGGTCCCCACTGAATACCTTAATGGTGAGGAGTGCAGAATAAGATGTATGGTTAGCCTGTTGGCTACTAATAATCTCAGATCCAAGTGCTCTGTTTTAAAACCATACTCTTAATTGATCCCTTGATACTGCAACAGCTATTGTAGAGAAGTTGTAGATTACTAGTCTCGGTTAACCTCCCACATGAAACAGCCAAGGACAGCAAAGTAGTCTCTGCCACTTAAAATTCAGGTGCAAATCAGTGACAGGCATTGATTCGAGGATAAACTTGCCAAACTGGCTGAAAGATGGCAAGTGCCCAAAGAACAGATGCACAAAACTCAAGAGTCCATCACTAAGAAATATAATTGAATTCTGAGCTGCAAATAATGTAACTAATTATAGAAGATAACTTTGAGCAAAATATATGCTTTCAGAACTACAGTAGGATAAATACTTGCTTTGAAATGGAAGATTGCAATATGACAGTCATGATAAGTTCTATCGTTTTTGTTAAATCAAGCACCTAATATGTGCACAGCAGTGTAACTTTGCTCTTTTAGAACGGACTGTGTTGAGATGTCTAATGTTTTCTCTGTTGGCTGATTTCATTTGCTGAGCAATTGTGAATGGAACAGAATGATGCACAATCAGTGAACACCCTGACTTCTGACCTTGCATCAGGAGGTCAGAGGTCAGGGTATTGATGAAGCAGCTGAAAAAAATCCAAGGAGGAACATCTGCAGTAATGTCCTGGGACTGGGTTGATTGGCTAGGATGACTGACTTCCACCAACCACAACCACAGCCATCATCCTTTGTCCATGGTATGATTCCGAACACTTCAATGTTTTGCTTTTAAAATCTATGTCACCAGTTTTAGCATGTTGCCACAGTGCAGTCACTCACTTTATCTCTAGAATTCAGTCTAATGCTGAGTAGTCTGATCAGAGTTTAAACGGAATGTCAGTTAACAGGCGAATAAATGCCACTTGTTGTTACGGTTGACAGCACATTCCTTCTCATTTCCAATGACTGAAATCAGATTAGAGGGCCAGTAATTAGCTGGATTGGGTCTCTTCCGCTTCGTGTGAACAGGACATACCTGAACAATGTTCCACATTGTTGGGTGGATGTTCAAGCAGCAACAATGTAGGAATGCAGCTAATATTGGAATGGAGGTTTTTGATATTACACCTAGAATGCTGATTGCCTCACTTACTCTCAGCCTCTTCCTAGAGTGAATCATACTGTCATACAGAATGGAAATAGACCTAAAGGTCCACTGCATCCAGACCAACCATCAAGCACCCATCCACACAATCACCTTACACCTCCAAAAAGATCCCACTCCCAACAGGGTACTTTATAGTGGCCAAGTAACCTTTCAACTATCACATCTTTGAGGTGAGGATGGAAATCCTTTCGGCTTACGATGAGGCTACTGAAAGCATGCCACAGCTTCTTGGTAGTTTGGAAAGCAAGAAATTTGACTAAAGGCATTACTTATAACACTTTTTCTGAAACAAATTCTGGTGATCTATCACCACAGACAGTGAGAAGGCAGGTAGAGGTGAGATTTATCTGGGGGATGAGCCATGCAGGGGCATTGTGAGGTGCAACATGTTCGAGCCCAAGCTGGGGTTACAGACAGAGTTTGCATCACTGTCACTGTTGGACTGAATGATTTGGAGAGGAGTTGATGCGCAAGTGTTTTGCTGCCCATCCATCTAACCCAGGTGCAAGGTTGGACTGCTTCAAGCGTCGAGACTATTTGGTGAGATCAAGCCACGAACAGGGTGGGTCTTCCTTTTATACCCTGTAGAAAAAACCTGTCACATGACCTCTACTGGCGGGAAAATGACATCACTCCACCATTACCTCATGTCCAGAATAACTTCAACCCCAGTCACGTGACAAGGGTACCACCGTCACGTGTCACGGGTACGTAACACACTATTGGACTGAATGATTTGGAGAGGAGTTGATGCGCAAGTGTTTTGCTGCCCATCCGTATAACCCAGGTGCAAGGTTGGACTGCTTCAAGCGTCGAGACTATTTGGTGAGATCAAGTATGGTTTCAGGCTGGGTGGCCCAAATGTATCGTGGCACCAGGGTCCGGGTCCTAGAGCAAGGCTCTATCTGGTGTTTGGACAAATTAAATGCCATACCGGATAGACCGTGAGCGCAAGTTTTGGGACCAGAGTTGGGCTGATTTTGCTTGTTCTCTCACAGTGTTCATTCCTTTGAAGTCTGCCCTTGCTGCTGTGTTCTGTGCCCGCTAATACGAAGGCTGATACCAAGGCATTGAGCCTACCCTGGGCTGCTCTGGGACTCAGATCCAAGGACTCAACTTAGTTTGAAATGGTTGCTCGTTTCTATTTTTTGCTTGATCTGATGTTTTTCCCTTTCCCTTATGCATTAGGTGCTGGTCTTTATTTTAATGTTTAATTGGGTTCTTTAGGTTTCTTGCTTTGTGGCTGCCCGTAAGCAGTCAAATCTCAAGGTTGTATAATTTATACATTCTTTGATAATAAAAAAAAGTACTTTGATACTTTGAAATTAGAGCACCTTGGTATTACGCACATGGTCACAGAGAGAAGATGCAAGCTCCACACAAGTAACACTGGGGATAAAGACTGAATTTGGGCCTCTGGAACTGTGTGGCAACAGCACGACAATGCCATCATGCTAGCCTAACTACTGGTTTCAGTAACATTGAAGATCCCAAATGGAAGATTATGACACTGGAGGAAGTATATGCCCCATCCACATCATCTCCTAACAGGATAACCCATTAGTCCCTTTCCTCTCTCTTCATCTCCCTGTAGCCCTGCAATTTATCTTCTCTCACATGATCAGCAATTTCACTGTTGATTCTTTTGCCATCCATCTGCACAAGGAAGAAATTACAGAAGCCAATTAACATACCAATCAGCATGTCTCTGGTATGTTGGAGGATAAAACAGCAACTGGGAAACCTCACAGGTTCATAGAATTGGGCACCATGGAAACAGGCCCTTCGATCCAATTGGTCCATATTGATAAGTATGCCCATCTAAGTTTCCATGCTTTTGGCCCATATCCCTCTAAGCCTTTCCTGTCCATGAAGAAGCCTTTTAAATATCATTATTGTACCAGCCTCAACCCCAGGGAGAATGTGCAACCACAGAAACAACATGCAAACTCTACACCAATATCAGGATTTAATTCACTTGCCTTGAACTGTGAGACATTCTTATCATCTGCTGTGTTACTCTGCCATCTGAGGAACATAGTCTTCAGTTCCAAGTGAGCCTGGTGCTACTCTTGACATGTCCTTCCACTCTTCCTATTGAACTATGTTAGAACCCCTGGCTTCATAGTGGAGTGATCTATATTTGGACCATGAAGTTACAGATTGGTCATTCTGCTGCTGCTGATGGTCTATAGCGCTAAATGGATACCCAGTTTTGAGCTGTCAAATCTGCTCTGAATCTATACCATTCAGTATGATTGTTATCCAATGCTGTGTGATGGAGACGCTCCTCAGGGTGAAAATATGACCGTCACACAAGAATTGTTTGCTATGCACTTTTACCAATACCATCATGGGTGGATATATTTGTCACAGATAGACTGAAGACAATCTTTCTGTGGTAAATATATATACCCATGATGCTTCTCCATGCATTGTCACCTTGTTGCCGTGGAGAAGCTTGTGTGGTCCTGAGATCCTGAGAGCGATGCCGTCTGGAGCTATGCTCCTGGTAGGGTCACCCATGGCGGTAAGGTCGAGGGCGAGGTCCCTGACAAAGAACAATCCAACCAAGACCTCAACGGTGGAACAGGCCGACGAAGTTACTTCAAACTCAATGGCTGTGAAGGCGGATGAAATCCATCAGCTTGAATTGTCGTGGTTTCCATGCTATTGGAATTAGTTGGTTGATTGTGAAGTATCGTGTGCTTCTCAGAATGAAACATCAAGTACACGTAAACAAATATATGCACAGGCGTCTTCAGTCTGTTGGCCAATTCTTCAAGTCTTTCGGCGATTGGGGGAGGGTGACAGGAGCAGGCAATGTGACAGCTGGAAGCTCCTAGTGAAGAACCGGTACGAAAGCGGTGAATACTTGATTCAGTCACTCAACTTTTGGACAGAAGCAGGAAAGTTGTTCGGTAGCAGTATTCACATCTGAGCAGCCCTATTTAAGATCCATCCTGCTCACCCTGACTGGGAGGAGGCTAGAAAAGGTGCCCTAAAAATAATCTGCTTCACCCCATCCTGTCTGGAAAGTCGCGTCCAGAGGATCACCATCATGCGGTTGAAAAACATTGAGAAGTGAAACTATGAAATTTGGAACCTGGAATATACGAACTCTAATGGATAACCCAAACTCAGACCGACCGGAGAGGAGAACTGCCTTTGTTGCCCGGGAACTCCAAAAATTCAACTTTGACTTTGTTGCTCTGAGTGAGACCCGCAGAGCTGGAGAAGGGCAACTAAAGGAAGAGCAAGGTCAATACACCATTTTCTGGAAAGGACTTGATCCTGAACAACTGAGGATCCATGGAGTGGGTTTTGCCATCCGAAACAGCCTACTTCAGAAGCTGACAGAGCAACCACTGGGAATCAACAAACGTCTCATGACTCTGCGAATCCAGTTCGTCAACAACCAACATGCCACTATCATTAGCGCCCATGCTTCCACTCTAGATGCTGAAGATGAAGTAAAAATGAACTTCTACGCCCAACTTGACGACGTCCTTTGCTCTGTTCCCAACAACAAGATCATTCTCTTGGGAGACTTCAATGCCAGAGTCAGGAAAGATCATCGGCACTGGACTGGAATAATAATCAAGGAAGGAGTTGGCAAGGTCAATGCCAATGGAACACTCCTCCTCACCAAATGTGCTGAACACAACCTGGTGATTACAAACACCCTATTTCGCCAGAAAAACAGGCACAAAGTCTCCTGGCAGCATCCACCCTCCAAACACTGGCACCTCATTGACTACATCATCGTATAATCTCGGGATCTCGGGACCAACAAGATGTATTGATAACAAGAGCTGTTACTGGTGCCCACGAGACCATCGACCCCTCTCATCCACCATGAGAATGAAGATTCGGCCCAAAAGGAAACAACAAAATCAGAACACTAGTAAGAAATTCGATGTTGACATCCTTCAAGACATCAACCATGTACAGAAGTTCCAAAAAAATCTTCAAGAACAACTGCCTCAACAAATCTCACCATCTGTAGAAGAACACTGGAATCAATTGAAGAATGCTATCATCACCTCCTACAAAGAAACAATTGGGTTCAAAATGAAAGAACATCAGGATTGGTTCGAAGATAATGACAAACTACTCCAACAACTCATCGATGAAAAAAGAAAAGCTTTCATCACCTTACAAAATGACCAACAATCGGCTACCAAAAGGAAACGCTATCAGGAATGCAAGGCTGCAGTCCAGAAGAGCACCCGAAACCTGATAAACCAATGGTGGAGGAAAAAAGCTCAGAAAATCCAACAACTAGCAGATGCCAACGACACTCAAGGCTTTTCCAATGCAACTAAAGCTATTTCTGGCCCATCCTCTCACAGTAAAGCCCCTCTCAAAGATGGTTCAACCATCCTGAAGAGCAATGCTGACATCAATTCTAGATGGAGGGAGCACTTTGAAGATCTTCTAAATCATACTGTCTCATTTGACAGGAATGTGATTAATAACATTCCAAAACAGCCCATTAACAACTCCCTAAGCAAAATACCAACACCATAAAAACCTTGAAAAACAACAAGGCTGCTGTACTCAATGGAATACCAGCCGCAGTCCACAAAATTGGAAGTAACCTGCTTCATTACCAACTGTACCAACTTCTCATCAAGATCTGAATAAATGAAGATTTACCAGCAGACTTTAGAGATTCAGCAATCGTTACCATCTACAAAAACAAAGGTGATTGATCTGAATGCGGAAACTATCGTGGAATTTCCCTGTTAGCAACAGCAGGAAAGATCCTCATCCGCATCATGAACAATCGGCTCAAACCTTTTGCCGAGAAGATCCTTCCGGAGACACAAGCCGGTTTTAGACCATCACGTGGAGCAATGGACATGATCTTCACAATGCGTCAACTACAAGAAAAATGTACATGGCATTCATCAACCTCACCAAAGCCTTTGACTCGATATCAAAGGAACTCTTAGGGGATGTCCTATCCACCTATGCATGTCCTGAAAAGTACATTTGAATCCTGAAACTCCTCCATGATGGCGTGCTTGCCACAGTCATGGTCAGCAACAAGTTAGATCAGGAGTAAAACAGGGTTGCGTGATCACCCCAACTTTGTTCACCATCTTCATTGCAAGAATCATCCACATCATCAAGGGCGACCAACCCCCAGGAGTCAAAATTGTCTACAGAACAGATGGCAGACATTTCAATTTTGCCCATCTCAAGTCCAAAAGCAAGACATCCACGAGTGTGCAACAGTGTTGCAGCTCTCTCAGAAAACCACCTACAACAGATTCTGACTGCCTTCAACCATGCATACACGAAACTTAGACTTACCATCATTTCCAAGAAGACTCAAATCATCTACCAACTGTCACTAACTGAGACAAATTGGATAGAACCATCAATTCAACTTGGCGAAACAACCCTGGAAAACATGAACCACTTTCCGTATCTTGGAAGTCACCTCTCCTTGAACGTTGACCTTAATGATGAGATCCAACATCGTCTTAAATGTGTCTTTCATGATAGTGACATCCGAACAGACACCAAAATGTTAGTGTACAAAGGAATGGTGATCACAACGCTCCTGTATTCATCAGAAACCTGGACAACATATTGATGACATCTGAAGGTACTTGAAAAGTTCCATCAACACTGTCTTTGAAACATCTTAAATATCAGCTAGGAAGATAGAAGAACCAACATTAGCATGCTAAATGAAGCAAAAACAAGCATTGAAGCCTACGTCATCAAGAACCAACTAAGATGGAGCGGTCATGTTGTTCGGATGAAAGATGAACATCTGCTGAAACAAATCTTCTACTCCCAGCATAAAGAAGGCAAATGTAAAAGAGGCGGACAACAGAAGCGATTCAAAGACGTCTTAAAAGCCAACATAAAGAAATGTAACATCGACATCAACAATTGGGAAACCAATGCCAAGGACAGGAAGCTCTGGCAAACCATCATCCGAGAACGAACAGCAACTTTCAAAGCCAGCAGGTGTGCAGAATTAGAAGAAAAGAGAAGAAAATGAAAAGAGAGCCAGCAACAACCAAAGCCCCATCCACCATCTGGACCTACCTGTCCTGAATGCAGAAGAACTTCCAAAGCCTAGGTTGGACTTCATAAGCCACTTGAGAGCCCATAAATAGATCAACAGAATGAAGACCATCATCCTCGACTTTGAGGGATAGCCACAACGACGATACCCATGACGATATTGGTGGAAGTGACTAGCAAACAATTCTTGTGTGACAAAGATGATTATTGCATATCACCTGCCTGAAACTTAAACTTTGATTTTCATGACTCAACCAGCTATTTGCAATGATACAACAAAGTCACACTTGACATGTCCTGAATGTAAATCCTGAGCAAGGCCTAAAGGGGACTCATAGACTGGGAAAGGCAATGGGCTTTCATCTTCTTCCTAGCACATCTTCCCCCGAGCGGAAATGTATGAGATTATGGTTTATCAAGAAATATATGAGGGAATGAGATTGCTGGGAGTGGGCAGAGAATGGTTGCCTGGTGATAGTAAGGATTTGGAGGCTTTGGAGAGGCTGCAGAAGAGGTTTACTAGGATGCTGCCTGGATTTCAGGACATGCGCTATAAGGACAGCGAACCTGGGTTGCTTTCTCTGGAGTGTTGGATACTCAGGGGAATTATGGTAGACGTTTAAGAGATTATGAGACAAATATATAGACTAGACAGCTGGTATCTTTTCTTCAGAGTCAAGTTGAGATGGGGTAATAAGAGAGGCAAATATGGAAGAGTCATTAAAGATGTTTTTAGATAGGTACATCAATGTGCAAAGAATGAAGGAATATGGAAATTGTGTGGCCAGAAATAATTGGTTAAGTAAGATATGTAATTACTTTTTCAGTTAGGTCGGCAAACATTGTTGCTTGAAGGGCTGTACTGTTGTATGTTCTAGGATAAACTAAATAGTCACCCTTTATATCAAAAGGAAATATGTGATCCAGGTTACATTCAATAAAGAGAGGAGAGGAAAATGTATTTTAATAATGTGTAGTGAAGTTTCAGATATTTCTACCTAAAGTGACAAGGAGGCACCAATATTTAACATGTTGCTTAATGAGCCTGGAAGAGCTATGACCTGCTGAGTGGAGGGCTAAGAGTCATATGGTTAGATTGGACAAGGTGGCCACTTTTGACTGGGGTAGATACAATCAGTCAGTTGGCCTTCTTTTATGCTGTCATCATCATCACCATCAGGTGCAAACCCAGTTTGAGCTTTAATTCTGATGGCCCATCACTTCTGTTTCGGGTAAAGTGGATCAATTCATTGGTATTCATTTCTAGTTCTCTGGATGCTGTCTCCATCATCATTTGTCTTTGTCTTCATCTTGCTTTCTTCCTTTCAATCTTTCCCATAATTTTGGGTCATTTCTTCAGCAGTTTGAATGGAGCATGACTGCGCAAGTGTGTGAAAGTCGGCTCGTGAGGCAGCGGGAGAGTTTAAAAAGCGAGCAGATTAACGGAGCGGGTAAGAGTAGTGGGCGACGGAGTAGTGGGAGACAGACTTCCAGCTTTGGCGAGCAGAGGCTAAGGACGAGCTTGCTCCCAGTGAGATAAGGCCTGGTATGTTCCTTTAATAACTCTAATTAACTTAGGAGTAGGTAATGGAGGGAGCAGTTAGGGCAGTCGAGTGCTCCGTTTGCAGAATGTGGGAAGTCAGGACAAGCGCAATTGTCCCTGATAACTACACCTGTAAAAGGTGCATCCAGCTGCAGCTCCTGACAAACTGAATTAGGGAACTGGAGCTGGATGAACTTCAGATCATTCGTAAGGCAGAGACAGAAATAAACAGGAGTTACAGGGAGATAGTCACCCCTAAGAGTCAGGAGGCAGGTAGCTGGGTGACTGTCAGGAGAGGGAAGTTGAATAGACAGAATGAGCAGAACACCACTGTGGCCGTTCCCATCAACAATAAGTACACCGTTTTGGATACTGTTGGTGAGGACAACCTACCAGGGACAAGTTGCAGTGGTTGCGTCTCTGGCACCGAGACTGGACACTCAGCTCAGAAGGGAAGGAGGGAAAAGAAGAGAGCAGAAGTGATAGGGGATTCGATAGTTAGGGGGACTGATAAGAGGTTCTGTGGAAGAGATGGAGACTCGGATGGTCTGTTGCCTCCCTAGTGCCAGGCTCCACGAAATCTCGGATCGAGTTCTCAGTATTCTGAAGAAGGAGGGTGAGCAGCCAGATGTCGTGGTCCATGTAGGGACCAATGACGTGGGTAGGAAGAAGAAGGAGGTCCTGCAAACAGAATTTAGGGAGTTAGGTGCAAAGGTGAAGGACAGGACCTCCAGGGTTTCAATCTCAGGATTGCTACCCGTGCCACGTGCTGGTGAGGCTAGAAATAGGAAGATAATGCAGCTAAATACGTGGCTAAGGAGTTGGTGCAGGAGGGAGGGCTTCATGTTTTTAGACAATAGGGCCTTGTTCCAGGGAAGGTGGGACCTGTTCCGACGAGACGAGTTGCACCTGAACTGGAGGGGGACTAACATCCTTGGGGGAAGGTTTGCTATTGCTGCTCCGGGGGGTTTAAACTAGATTTGCAGGGGAAGGGGAACCAGAGTGTTAGAGCAGATAGTGAGGTGGAGGAGGATAAAGGTCAGATCTAACATATCAAGAAGCTTTGAGGAAAGAGAAACAGAATAAAGGGTGTAAAAGTAGTAAGGTAGAAGGGCTAAAGTGTGTGTACTTCAAAGCAAGAAGCATCAGGAACAAAGGTGTTGAACTGAGAGCTTGGAAACATACATGGAATTATGATGTAGTGGCCATTACAGAGACTTGGCTGGCACCAGGGCAGGAATGGATTCTCAATATTCCTGGATTTCAGTGCTTTAAAAGGGATAGAGAAGGGGGAAAGGGGAGGAGGGGTGGCATTACTGGTCAGGGATACTATTACAGCTACTGAAAGGGTGGGTAATGTAGCAGGATCCTCTTTTGAGTCAGTTTGGGTAGAAGTCAGGAACAGGAAGGGAGCAGTTACTCTATTGGGAGTATTCTATAGGCCCCCTGGTAGCAGCAGAGATACCGAGGAGCAGATTGGGAGGCAGATTTTGGAAAGGTGCAAAAATAACCGGGTTGTTATCATGGGTGACTTTAACTTCCCTAATATTGATTGGCACCTGATTAGTTCCAATGGTTTAGACAGGGCAGAGTTTGTTAAGTGCGTCCAGGATAGATTCCTGTCACAGTATGTTGACAGGCTGACTCGGGGGAATGCCATACTAGATCTAGTATTAGGTAATGAACCGGGTCAGGTCACAGATGTCTCAGCGGGTGAGCATCTGGGGGACAGTGACCACTGTTCTCTGACCTTTAGCATTATCATGGAAAAGGATAGAATCAGAGAGGACAAGAAAATATTTAATTGGGGAAGGGCAAATTATGAGGCTATAAGGCTAGAACTTGCGGGTGTGAACTGGGATGATGTTTTTGCAGGGAAATGTACTATGGATATGCGGTCGATGTTTAGGGATCTGTTGCAGGATGTTAGGGATAAATTTGTCCCGGTGTGGAAGATAAAGAATGGTAGGGTGAAGGAAGCATGGGTGACAAGTGAGGTGGGGAATCTAGTCAGATGAAAGAAAGCAGCATTCTTGAGGTTTAGGAAGCAAGGATCAGATGAGTCTATTGAGGGTAGCAAGAAAGGAGCTTAAGAAGGCGCTGAGGAGCGCAAGAAGAGGGCATGAGAAGGCATTGGCGTGTAGGGTAAAGGAAAACCCCAAGGCGTTCTTCAATTGTGTGAAGAACAAAAGGTCGACAGCAGTGAAGATAGGACAGATTGGAGATAGAGTTGGGAATATGTGCCTGGAGGCTGTGAAAGTGAGCGAGATCCTCAATGAATACTTCTCCTCGGTATTCACCAATGAGAGGGAACTTAATGATGGTGAGGACAATATGAGTGAGGCTGATGTTCTGGAGCATGTTGATATTAAGGGAGAAGAGGTGTTGGAGTTGTTGAAACACATTAGGACGGATCAGTCCCTGGGGCCTGATGGAATATTCCCCAGGCTGCTCAAAGAGGTGAGGGAGGAGATTGCTGAGACTCTGGCTAGGATTTTTATGCCCTCGTTGTCCACGGGAATTGTACCGGAGGATTGGAGGAAGGCGAATGTTGTCCCCTTGTTCAAAAAAGATAGTAGGGATAGTCCGGGTAATTATAGACCAGTGAGCCTGACGTCTGTGGTGGAAAAACTGTTGGAAATAGAATCTATGGGCATTTAGAGAATCATGGTCTGATCAGGGACAGTCAGTATTGCTTTGTGAAGGGCAGATCGTGTCTAACAAGCCTGTTAGAGTTTTTTGAGAAGGTGACCAGGCATATAGATAAGGGTAGTGCAGTGGGTGTGATTTACATGGATTTTAGTAAGGCATTTGATAAGATACCACACGGTAGGCTTATTCAGAAAGTCAGCAGGCATGGGATCCAAGGAAGTTTGGCCAGATGGATTCAGAATCAGCTTGCCTGCAGAAAGCAGAGGGTTGTGGTGGAGGGAGTACATTTGGATTGGAGGGTTGTGACTAGTGATGTCCCACAAGAATCGGTTTTGAGACTTCTACTTTTCGTGATTTTTATTAATGACCTGGATGTTGGGGTAGAAGGGTGGGTTGGCAAGTTTGCAGATGATACAAAGGTTGGTGGTGTTCTGGATAGTGTTGAGGATTGTTGAAGATTGCAGAGAGACATTGATAGGATGCAGAAATGGGCTGAGAAGTGGCAGATGGAGTTCAACCCAGAGAAGTGTGAGGTGGTACACTTTGGAAGGACAAACTCCAAGACAGAGTACAAAGTAAATGGCAGGATACTTGGTAGTATGGAGGAGCAGAGGGATCTGGGGGTACATGTCCTCAGATCCCTGAAAGTTGTCTCACAGGTAGATAGGGTAGTTAAGAAAGCTTATGGAGTGTTAGCTTTCATAAGTCGAGGGGTAGAGTTTAAAAGTTGCAAGGTAATGATGCAGCTGTATAACACTCTGTTAGGCCACGCTTGGAGTACTGTGTCCAGTTCTGATCGTCTCAGTATAGGAAGGATGTGGAAGCATTGGAAAGGGTACAGAGGTGATTTACCAGGATGCTGCCTAGTTTAGAGAGTGTGAATTATGATCAGAGATTAAGGGAGCTAGGGTTTTACTCTCTGGAGAGAAGGAGGATGAGAGGAGACATGATAGAGGTATACAAGATATTAAGAGGGATAGATAGAGTGGACAGCCAGCGCCTCTTCCCCAGGGCACCACTGTTCAATATAAGAGGACATGGCTTATAGGTAAAGGGTGGAAAGTTCAAGGGGGATTTTAGAGGAAGGTTTTTTTTTACTCAGAGAGTGGTTGGTAAGTGGAATGCACTGCCTGAGTCAGTGGTGGAGGCAGATACACTAGTAAAATTTAAAAGAATACTAGACAGGTATATGGAGGAACTTAAGGTGGAGGGTTATATGGGAGACAGGGTTTAAGGGTCGGCACAACATTGTGGGCCGAAAGGCCTGTACTGTGCTGTATTGTTCTATGTTCTATAATTACCGTGCATTCTAACTCCTCTTTCCTAATCACATGTCCAATGAAGTTACGTTGCCTTTTCATGATCTCATACATTATTTCTCTTTTTGTACTTGCTCTGTTCATGACATCCTCGTTAGATATTCATTTCATCCATGACATTCTTTGCATCCTCCTCAAGAAGCATATCTCTGCTGCTTCAATTCCTTTCCTCATGTTACCAGATATTGTCCAATATTCTGAGCCATATAACATAGCTGGATAAACGTTACATGCTGTACTTTCTCTATAATTCTGTGTGGCTAACTTTGCCCAGAAGAGATATTTTTTCTGTTCTTGGGAACTGAAGCATATTTCGCAACTCTATATAATACTTTGAAATCAACAGAATGTCCCAGGAGTACTATCATGCAGTATGTAGTGTAGCTAATAGTGCTGCTTCTCAGCTCCAGCATTCTGTGCTTAATCCTCATCTCCAGTGATCTTTGTAGAGAGCTTTCATGTTACCTGGTGACTGTAGATTTCCTTCTGGTATTTTCCTCTCCCATCCTGGAGATTTACAGGTTAGTTGTCACTGTAAATTGCCCCTTGTGCTGGTGAGTGTTAGCACTTGTGGAGAGTGGATGGAAATAAAAAAGAAGAAAAGGGATCTGTGGCATTGCATGCTTGATGGGAAATCTGGTCTTGGTGACATTCCAGAAGATGACTAAATCTTGGTTGAAAAGGGACTGTTCAAAGAATACTTCAAATGAAGATCAAGAAGTGGAAAGCTTTTGGGAGCAAACTGAAAACTTTTCAGGCAGTCAGACAAGGGAATGACCACCACATGAATGTGTCCACTCCTGAGCCCATTCCTTTACACTCTTTTCACCCATGACTGTGTCCCTGTCTTTGCCACCAACTCCATCATCAAATTTGCAGACAACTCCTCAGTGATTGGATTAATTACAAATATCTACGAAGCAACACACAAAGAGAAGGTGAAGAAACTGTCTGAATGGTGCAATAACCATAACCCTTTACTCAATAAAAAAAAACTCCTTGATAGCAGGGAAGGCTCGGCAGTGCTTTTATTATCTCAGGAGCTTAAAGAGAGCAAATCTGCCCCAAAAGCTGCTGGTAGGTGCATATGTGTAATTGAGAGCATCCTAACCTATTGTATGACAGTATGGTACAGTAACTGCAACAAGGTCAACTAAAAAGCACTTCAATGGGTGATCAGGACTGTTCAAAACATCACTGGAACACAACTTTCAGATATGGAAACCATCTACAGCTCATGATGTCTACAATAAACTTGACTC
Source organism: Hemitrygon akajei (assembly GCF_048418815.1). NCBI lineage: Eukaryota > Metazoa > Chordata > Chondrichthyes > Myliobatiformes > Dasyatidae > Hemitrygon > Hemitrygon akajei. The sequence goes on from NC_133131.1 coordinate 149,334,042, forward strand.
ATCCCACACCAGCAATCACGTGTTCAACATCACACCATCTGACAGGAGATACAGGAACACCTCTGCATGGACATTCAGACTGAAGAATACCTTTCTCCCCAGGGCTGTCTTGCAACTGAATAATGCCCCCCGCCCACCCATAGGCACTAAGGACAATCTCTAAGTGCAATACATAGGCATAATTTTTGATGTTATTTTATATTTAATCATTGTACTTTAAAAATGGGCACGTGCAACACTTGAATGGGGAAGTCACTGGTACCTTTAATTTTAGATTTGCGTGCTTTTAATTTAGTTGCAACTTGGGTGTCATTCTAAATAACTCAGATGTTATTTTTAAATTTAGCCATTGTGTTTTTAGTAATTGAATTATCAGAATGCGGTTTTGCACTGAACGGAGTAGCACTGAAATCTTGTTGTCTTCAGCAATGACATAAAGCTCTAACTAATTAGGGTTTTTGACAAAAAAGATGTGTACTAATTGCAGAGCAGATACAACTAGGGATAAGCAAGAGACCAGAATTGGAGAACTATAGTTAATTCATTAGATTATATGGCTGAAGAAGATTACACAGATGGAACCATACAGTTTTTGGTCCTTTGCTCAGCAGGTCATAGCCCTTCAAGAGCTCATTAAGCTACATTTTAGCATGGTACTAGCATGGAGAGAAAATTGGCTGACTGGCAGGGGGCAAAGTGTAGGAATAAAAGGGGGCCTTTTCTGGTTGGCTGCTGGGAATTAGTAGTGTTCCACAGGGGTCGAAGTTGGAACTGCCTCTCTTCATGTTATATGTCAATGAGTTGGATGATGGAATTGATAGCATTGAGGCCAAGTTTGTAGACGGTACTAAGACAGATGGGGAAGCTAGTACTGTGGAAGCAGGGAGTTTGCAAAAGGACTTCGGCAAATGAAGAGAATGGGAAAAGAAGTGGCAGGAGTTTGGGAATATAATGAGGGAAGTGTATGGTTATGGACTTTGGTAAAAGGAATAAAGGCAGAGACTATTTTCTAAACAGGGAGAAAATTCAAATAGCGGAGGTGCAAAGGGACTTGGGAGTCCTCATGCAGGATTCCCAAAAAGTTAGCTTGCAGGTTGAGCCAGTGGTGAGGAAGGCAAAGTTAGCATTCATTTCAAGAGGACTGGAATATAAAAGCAAGGATGTAATGCTAAGGGTTTATAAGGCATTGGTCAGGCTGCACTCAGAGTACTGTGAGTAGTTTTGGGGCCCTTATCCAAAGAAAGATACGCTGGCATTGAATAGGGTCCAGAGGAAATTCACGAGAATGGTTCCAAGAAAGTATGAGGAGCTTTTGATGGCTCTGGGCCTGTGCTCACTGGAATTTAGAAGAATGAGGGGAGATCTTATTGAAATCTATCAAATATTGAAATGGAGTGGATGTGGAAAAGGTGTTTCCTATAGAGGGGTAGTCTATAACCAGAGAGCTCAAGCTCAGAATAGAGGGATGTTTATTTAGAACAGAGATGAGGGAGGACTTCCTTTAGCCAGAGGGTGGTGAATCTGTAGAATTTATTACCACATAATGGCCTCTTTATTAGGTACCTCATGTTCATGGCCTTTTGCGGCAATAGCTCATCCGCTTTATGTTTGCAACTGATGTGAATTCAAAGACGTTCTTCTGTACACCAATGTTGTAATACACGTCAATTTGGGTCACTGTCAGCTTGGAGCAGTCTGGCCATTCTCCACTGACCTCTCCCAGTAACAAGGCATTTTGTTCACAGAACTGCTGCTCGTTGGTTGTTTTCACTGTAAACTCCAAAGAGCATAAGAGCATAAGAAATCAGAGCAGGAGTAGGCCATCAGGTTTACCACTCTCTTGGAAAAGTAGTTCCTCCTCATCTCCATCCTAAATCTACTCCCCCAAACTTTGAGGCTATTGTGCATGAAAATCCCAGGAGATCAGCAGTTTCTGAGATACACAGACCATCCTGACTGGCACTAGCAATCATGCCAAACTCAAAGTCACTTGGATCACATTTCTTCCCCTTTCTGCTGTTTGGTGTGAACAATTGAATTGCTTGACCTTGCTTGCATGCTTTTATGCACTGAGTTGCTGCCATTGGCTGATTAGGTATTTGCATTAATAAGCAAGTGTACAAGTGTACCTAATAAAGTGGCCACTGAGTGCATACAAGTGGCCTGAAAATCACCTCAGGGATATCAGGCCACTGTTGTGAACAGCACAGCTCATTTTCAGAGAGATGCTCTGGCATGGGATGAAGTTAATAGTTGTTGGAGAGAGTTTGTGACTGGCATCAAAGTTATTGATGTTATTCTTCTCAATAATTTGTTGCAGGAAGTTCCTGCTGAATGAGTGTTGGATCATGGACAGTCTGAGATCTTAAAGATTCTGAACCAGTCAAGAAAGATGAAGGCAGGTTAGAGATGTGCAATTAAATAACTAGTTTCTTGCAAACAGCACAAGAGGTAGTTGTCATTTTTCATTTAAAAAAAAGGGCAAGGAATCACAAGCATAATACTTAATGGAATAAAATTGTGCTGAATTTATCAGTTACAATAAGCAGCATCACCGGTGTCACATTTCCATCAATGCCCATTATAAATCTTCAATAGCAAACTCTACCTTTTATTCAGAACTCAATTGCTTTATAATGGTTTTTATTTAGAATTCAGCTTTTAGACACTGATCACACTTTTGTGTAAAGGAGTTGTCCTCGTTGTTAAAACATTTTGAGGTAATGACGATCTAACATAGCCCAGTCTCTGTAAGTAATCGATGTGTCTCATCATCCTTTTAAAAGTTAAAGCAATTTAAGGAGAAGTGCAGACAGAAATCACATTACATTATTCAAAATGGGTAAATAATGTATTGTAATGACATTTGAATGCTGCCTGCCAACTATTTGAAAGCCTCATTGTGACAAGTACCAGAGTTTTGCAATGGGGTAATAACTGTAAAATAATTTGTCTAATTCTTGTGCAGCATTCATAAAATTGCCTTCCATCATGATAATTACAATCTTGTGAGCTGAAGGACTCGATAAACGTTTGAGCTCCTTCCAGTCAAGAGTATTTAGTACCTTTGAGGTCAAGTTAATTGCCGCAGTACTTAAACATTTAAGATAAGATTGAATCCTTGTGTTTGCGAAGATATATAGAGATAGTACTGAAATAATGGAAGACAAATTCTCCCGCTCATTTCTGCATAATATGAATTGGATAATCCCACTTGGACTTGCAAAGGACACAGGGACTCCCTTAACTGGCAAATTTCACTTTCCTTCCAGCTCTGAGACAGAGAGAATAGAGAATATCATTTGGTTCAAGCCATTTTGTAGGAAACCCGCTATTCTCATTCTCGTAAACCTTGGTGCTAAACTTTCATGAGCATCTATCTATCAGGTTTACTTTTCAAAAGATTCCCCCACCAAGTCAAGACAATAACATTATTTCATATAGCAATCAATGGTCTGACTGAACAAAGGGCAGAAAGCCAATGTTAATAAAACTGTAATAATAGAGAGAATCACTTCACCATGGGAATGACACCTTCAGCTGACAAGACCTAAAATTCCTGTATTTCCTCACTAAATTTGCCTGTCTCTTGGCATGTCTTGTTTTCCATGAAACACCTATTAATGTATATGTCTTTAATCAAACTTTTGACGTCTATCCTCCTTCATACCTTTTGATGATTTGCAATGAAATTTTGAATTGTACTGCTTCCTCAAAGCAATTATGCTGAGAAATGTTGTTTCACTCTTTTTGGAGAGTTGCAATCTCCAGTTTCTGTCACCTAATCTGGTTGCCCTTTGAAATGATAGTTTATTTGTTTGTTTATTTATTTATTGAGGTAAATTGTGATAGGCACTTCTGGCCCTTTGAGCTGCCCCATCCAGCAACCTCCAATTTAACCCTAGCCCCTGTAAAGATCAGAATCAGATTTATTGTCTCTGGCATGAGTTGTGAAATTTGTTAACTTAGCAGCATCAGTACAATGCAATACATGATAATATAGAAAGAAAACAAAAAAGTAAATAATTAAGTAAATCAATTACAGTAAGGGTATATATGTTATTGAATTGCTTAAAAATAGTGAAAAAACAGAAATAATATATAAAAAATGAGGTGGTGTTCATGGGTTCAACATCCATTTAACAGTATGGCAGAGGGGAAGAAACTGTTCCTGAATCACTGAGTGTGTGTCTGCAGACTTCTGAACCTCCCTCCTGATGGTAACAATGAGAAGAAGGCATACCCTGGGTGATGGGCATCCTTAACACGGACATCACCTTTCTAAGACCCCGCTCCTTGAAGATGTTTTGCATACTATGGAGGGTAGTGCCCAAGATGGAGCTGAGTAATTTTACACCTTTCTGATGTTTCTTTCAGTCCTGTGCAGTAGTCCCACAATACCAGACAGTGACACTGCCTGTCAGAATGCTCTTCACGGTATGTCTATAGAAGTTTTCAAGTGTTTTAATTGACAAACCAGATCTTTTCAAACTCCTCATAAAATATAGTCGCTGTCTTGTCTTCTTTATAGTTGCATCGATATGTTGGGACCAGGTTAGATCCTCAGAGATCTTGACTCCAAGGAACTTGAAGTTGCTCACTCTCTGCATTTCTGATCCCTCTATGATAACTGATTCATCTTCCCTCATTTTACCCTTCCTGAAGTCCACAATCATCTCTTTTATCTTACTGACATTGATTGCAAGGTTGTTCCTGCAACACCACTCAAAGAGCTGGTGTATCTTGCTTCTGCACACCCTTTCATCTCCATCTGAGATTCTACCAACAATGATAAAGTTATCCAAACCTACGCAATCCAATTTCTCACCTAGCTGTTCTGATTCTACATTGGCTTTAACCAGCTTTATATATTTTATGCGATGTGGACATTCCTGGTGATATCAGCATTTACTTATTTGGGGATACAGGGAGAACAGGCCATTTCAGCCCAACGAGCCGCACTGTACAGCTACCCACCAATTTAACATTAGCCTAATCATGGGGTAAGTTATAATGACCAATGAACCATTCAACTGCTATGCCCTTGAGCTGTTTGGAGCACCCAAGCCCACATGCTCACTGGAAGGACGTACAAACTTCTTGCAGACAGCGTCAGAACTGAACTCCAAACTCTGATGCCTTGAGCTATAATAGTGTCATGCTAATCACTATGCTACTGTGATGCCCGGTCAGGAATCCCAAGCCATGCTACTGTGATGCCCCACTTTAATTACTCTTGAGAAGGTAGGATAAAGTATGGATGGTCTCCCACTGGGCAGTGTGGACTATGAATAACTGAATAACTATTTTTATGCTGTATGACTGTGATTGTCCTCTGAATCCTATTCAGTGCAATCAGAATCCTCCCATTCTGTTTGAATTCCAAACTGCACACAATACATCAGCTGTGGCCTAACCAATGCGTCCTCCGGTTATACCATTAATCTATGCTCTTCCATTAAATGCCCTAGCTAATGAAGGCACGTGTCCCATTCACCGCCTTCATCACCCCAGCACAATCCTTGTAGATTTTATTTAACACAAACAACACAGTTCACTCTATGCTTCAATGTACGTGTGATAAATAAGTGAACCTGAAACTGAATCTGAAGAGAGAATGAAGTTAAAAAAGAACTGCTGATGCTGTAAATCTAGAAGTAAAACCAAAGATGCCAGAAATCCCTCGCAGGTTCGGGCTCATCTGTGGGAAGAGGAATAGCAAACTATTAACAGTGAAACATTCAGCCAGGAGAACATAACGAAATGGAAACTAATTAATTTCATGGAAAACCATAATCCATAAGCTCTGCATCACAGCACGGGGCCCTCGTATACTTTGCAGCAAGATACTGCTCTGTGTTGAACAGAGGTCAACAGAGATCAACTATGATCATATTGAAAGGGAGAAAGTAGTGATAGTGTGGAACGAGCTGCCAATGGATGTGGTGAATGTAGGTTTGATTTCAACACTGAAGAGAAATTGATACATAGTGGGAGGGGGTGGAAGTCTGTGGTCCAGAGGCAGGTCAATGGGACCTGCAGAATAATAGTTCGGCATGGACTTGATGAGCCAAAGGAGTCTGTTCCTTTGCTGTAGTTCTCCATGACTCTTGGTTTGCTATTCATATGGTCTATAAGATCATAATGCAGCTGAATGCCTCCATGTGGGCAGAGAATGGGATGTATAAATCCACTTCAAACACCCATCTAGTGGAAATGTCCCATATGCCTCACCTGCCATAACTGCAGTTCCAATGTCCATCACAAGATGCACGGGAAGCACCGATCTCCCCATTCCTAAAGACTAGGGAAAAGAAACACCACAGAAGTGTTAAAGTCACTCCAGCTATCCTGGAAGACAGCAGAAGCTCTGGTTGAAACCCACTCTCCAGATGGAAGGAAGAGTAATTTACACTGAGTGACCATGTTATCAGGTACACTTATACACCTGCTCATTAATGCAAATATCTAATCAGCCAATCACATGGCAACCTGCAGACATGGTCAAGAGCTTCAATTGTTAATCAGACCAAACATCAGAATGGGGAAGATCTAAGTGACTTTGACTGTGGAATGATTGTTGATGCCAGACGGGAAATCTCAGGTTTGAGTACCTTAGAAATTGATGATGTCCTAGGATTTTCACGTACAATTTTCTCTAGTCTTTACAGAGAATCATGGTAAAAACCAAAAGAACATCCAGTTAGTGGTAGTTCTGTGGGTGAAAATGAGAGAGTTCAGAGGAGAACACACACAAAATGCTGGTGGAACACAGCAGGCCAGGCAGCATCTATAAGGAGAAAGCATTGTCCATGTTTCGGGCCGACGAAGGTGCTTCTCCTTATAGATGCTGCCTGGCCTGATGTGTTCCACCAGCATTTTGTGTTTGTTATTGTTTGAATTTCCAGCATCTGCAGATTTCCTTGTATTTGCTCTTTGAGTTCAGAGGAGAATAGCCAGGCTGTTTCAAGCTGACAGGAAGGCAACAGTAACTCAAGTAAACATGGATTATAGCAGTGGTGGGCAGCAGAGAATCTTTGAGTGCATAACGCATTGAACCTTGAAGTGGATGGGCTACAGCAGCAGAAGACCACAAGGATACAATCAGTGGCCACCTTATTAGTAACAGGAGGTACCTAATAACGTGGTTACTGAGTGTATATTCATTTAAAGGAATAAAAACTTCGTTGGGATCACAAGCTACTACCTTCACTAAGATGTGGATGATGCGGTCACCTGCCCCACAACTGGAAGATGCTGGATGAGCCAAAGGGCAGATTTGCCATAAGTCAGATACAACAGAAAACATCAGAGCAACCTGTCCATCCAGAACGCTGCATGTCACTTCTTCACACTGTCTAACAAGGTCATTGATTATATTGCTGGTCTGGACTTCTGAGAGTGAGACATTTCATGTCTCATGCAAAACTGCTATTGAGGGACACGGAGGAATGGCTTGACATATGTGCTGAAGGAAGTTTGCTAGCAAAGAGTGGAAAAATAACTTTCATGTCCTAATGGTCTTGGAGTGTCCATAAAATAAATATAACAGCAGGATTCATCCTCATAAATATAGCCAAACTTTTCCCTGCATTATTGCTTGGACCATTGCTTTCTTCACGTATATTAAAAGCTCGTGCAGAGACAAGTGTGTTAGCACTTCCAGATGTATGAATGACACGAGGGTTGTAAGTATGGTAAAAATGAAAGAAGGTCGGTAATACATTATAAAGTAGGGTGGCTAAATGGACAGACCAGTGGCAGATGAGACCTAATGCGGTGAATTTTGAAGCAATACATTTTGGGCAGAAGGAGAATGCAGATTAAGGAGTGTGCAGAAAGAGAAGACTAGCATTTTACCCAGATACCTTGGTGTGTAAGTCCTTGAAAGTGCCAGGACATGCCAGATAGAACATAGGGTATCCTGGGATTTACAACCAGAGTACAAATGCAAGAAGTTACATTTAAAATATTATATAACTTACATAGACCACAAAAAATGGCCTGAAACATCGACTGTATTTTTCTCCATAGATGCTGCCTGGCCTGCTGAGTTCCTTCAGCATAGAACCATAGAACCATAGAACACTACAGCACAGTACAGGCCCTTCAGCCCTCCATGTTGTGCTGACCCATATAATCCTTAAAAAAAAGTATTAAACCCACACTACCCCATAACCCTTCATTTTTCTTTCATCCATGTGCCTGTCCAAGAGGCTTTTAAATACCCCTAATGTTTTAGCCTCCACCACCATCCCTGGCAAGTCATTCCAGGCACTCACAACCCTCTGTGTAAAAAACTTACCCCTGATGTCTTCCCTAAACTTCCCTCCCTTAATTTTGTACATATGCCCTCTGATGCCCTCCTAAACCAGAAGAAGAGGGCCTTTAAAGATGGTGATCGGTTGGAGCTTAAAAGAGTTCAGAAGGAACTCAGAGTACAGATAAGGGGGGCAAAGGAGCAGTATAGGAGAAAGTTAGAACAAAAGCTGCAGGAAAAAAGCATGAAGGAGGTGTGGGATGGGATGAAGATCATCACCGGATGTGGTGCAAAGCGGGGGGCAAACATAAGTGGAGATGTGGAGAAAGCGAACCAGCTGAACAACTTCTTCAATAGGTTCGACAGCACAATCTCACCCTCACTGCAGAACTCCACACCAGGCTTACTTCCCTCACAGGAAAATAGCCACTCACAGGAGACCTGGCCCACGCCCAGGTTTACGGCTGCACAGGTGGAAGGTCAACTGAGGAAGATCTGTACCAGCAAGGCGGCTGGACCGGATGGAGTTTCCCCACGATTACTGAGGGCCTGTGCGACTGAACTGGGAGAACCACTACGGCGCATCTTCAACATGAGTCTAGATCAGAGAAGAGTACCCAGACAGTGGAAAACATCTTGTATTGTCCCGGTACCGAAGAAACCACAACCAAAGGAGTTGAATGACTTCAGACCTGTTGCCTTGACGTCGCACGTGATGAAGACCATGGAGCGGCTGATAATACAGAATCTGAGGCCACAAACCAGGCACGCCCAGGATCCGCTTCAGTTTGCGTATAAGGAGAAGGTGGGAGTGGAGGATGCTATCACGTATTTGCTGCACAAATCACTCTCTCACCTAGATGGGGTCAGTTGTGCTGTGAGGATTACATTCCTTGACTTCTCTAGTGCCTTTAACACCATCCAGCCCAAGATCTTAAAGCACAAACTAACGGAGATGGGAGTAGACTCTCACATGGTGGATTGGATAGTGGACTACTTGACAGATAGACCTCAGTATGTGCGGTTGGGAGACTGTAGGTCTGACACAGTGGTAAGCAGCACAGGAGCGCCACAGGGAACCGTACTCTCTCCGGTCCTGTTCACCCTGTACACATCTGACTTCCAATATAACTCGGAGTCCTGCCATGTGCAGAAGTTCGCTGATGACACGGCCATAGTGGGGTGTGTCAGGAATGGACAGGAGGAGGAGTATAGGAAACTGATACAGGACTTTGTGATATGGTGCAACTCAAACTACCTGCGTCTCAATGTCACCAAGACCAAGGAGATGGTGGTGGACTTTAGGAGATCTAGGCCTCATATGGAGCCAGTGATCATTAATGGAGAATGTGTGGAGCAGGTTAAGACCTACAAGTATCTGGGAGTACAGTTGGACGAGAAGCTAGACTGGACTGCCAACACAGATGCCTTGTGCAGGAAGGCACAGAGTCGACTGTACTTCCTTAGAAGGTTGGCGTCATTCAATGTCTGCAGTGAGATGCTGAAGATGTTCTATAGGTCAGTTGTTGAGAGCGCCCTCTTCTTTGTGGTGGCGTGTTGGGGAGGAAGCATTAAGAAGAAGGACGCCTCACGTCTTAATAAGCTGATAAGGAAGGCGGGCTCTGTCGTGGGCAAAGTACTGGAGAGTTTAACATCGGTAGCTGAGCGAAGGGCGCTGAGTAGGCTACGGTCAATTATGGAAAACCCTGAACATCCTCTACATAGCACCATCCAGAGACAGAGAAGCAGTTTCAGCGACAGGTTACTGTCGATGCAATGCTCCTCAGACAGGATGAAGAGGTCAATACTCCCCAATGCCATTAGGCTTTACAATTCAACTGCCAGGACTTAAGAACTTTTTTTAAAGCTATTATTAATGCTTTTTGAGTTAGTGATTTAGATGCATATCATATTATTACTGAGTTAAGTATTGTATGTAATGAGTTTTGCTACAACAAGTGTATGGGACATTGGAAAAAAAGTTGAATTTCCCCATGGGGGATGAATAAAGTATCTATCTATCTATCTATCTGATGTTTGCTATTGGTGCCCTGGGAAACAGGTACTGACTATCCTCCCTATCTATGCCTCTCATAATCTTGTAGACCTCTATCAAGTCCCTTCTCATTCTTCTATGCTCCAAAGAGAAAAGTCCCAGCTCCAATCCAGGCAACATCTTGGTAAATCTCCTCTGCACCCTCTCCATAGCTTCCACATCCTTCCTATAATGAGGTGACCAGAATTGAACACAATACTCTAAGTGCGGTCTCACCAGAGATTTGTAGAGCATTGTGTGTGTGTGTTGCTTGGATTTACAGCATCTGCAGATTTTCTCTTGTTTGTGTGGTATAGGATGATAGTTATGATATTTCTGTGCACATTTTGCATAAAATGCAGATGTCCTTATATCAAATTATGGCAATGTTGACTTCTCAATTTCTCAAGAAATTCATAATTCATGGTTTTATGCAGCAGTTAATTTGTTTTTTGTATTGGATAGAATTTGGGTTTGAGTTTTGTCAATAATAATCTGAGCTTCAATTCTGGGTACATCTAAATTTTAGTTAACTGATTAGTCTCATAAAATTTGGCATTTACAATGTCAAATTATTCATGAGCGATGCCAGTAGCATCAACAGCATTCTCCATTGAATTCAGTCAGTGGCCACTCACTTTCTTGACATTCCTTTATTTGCTATATTGTCCTCTTCCTGACAACACAGAACCAGAAATTGCCAAGAAAAGCACATTCCAGTCAAACTGTGTCTAATGATCATAAATTGAGTTCCTCCAGTGTGTGTTGCATCTGCAGAATCTCTTGTGCTTATAACGAGACTGCAGATGGCCTTTGTGAAAACCTCAGATGCCTCTGGACCTAGAGATCTGCACCAAAATACAACTCAGTCTGCCCTAGCAAGCAGCACATCAGGCACACGGAGAGGGTATATTGAAGGTGGCAGCATGTATTCTGCTTAGCTTGAAGTATGTGTTAAAATACATGATGTCATATTTTTAGGAAAGGAAATCCATTTGTTCATAGGAGGCTATCAGGACTGGTAATACTGCCATTTATCATCTATCCCTCTTTTACTGCTGAATTTTGAAGCTTATCATTTCTGTTAATAGTCAAGCACACTGGCATCTCTGGGGTTACACATTAGTCCAAACAGAGTGAAGACAGATATTTCCTTTCTCGAAAGTCATAAATGAACCAGATGGCATTTTAAGACAATCATGCAGTCATGTAATGAACATTATTAATAGCTAGCTTTTTTTTTGATTCAGGTTTAATTCAGTACTTAAGTTTAATTTTTTTTAAAATCACAGTGGGATTGATATTCATGCCTCCATGATCTTCCATTCTCTATGGTCAAAGGCTTTATTCACAAAGTACAGGGTACTCGGGTAACATTCTGTATTAGCTATAAGCTTAATGCAGCATTTTAAATTTATCGTAGTTTGGCACTTGAGGACTCTGTCTGTTCTCCCAGAGAGGGTACCTAATATTAATCTGTAATCCAACCATAGTCAAAATCGGGCCTGTCCAGGATAATTGTATCGTTTTATTTGCCCAAAAGCGGAAATTGTATTAATACACAACTGTGCTTTCAGACTCATGCGTACAGATTGAAGGCAACAGATTTAAAGAGCTCATTTTGAGACATGTATAAAATTTGCCCAGTCAGCATCTCAAAAGCCAAAGAATGAGCAGGTGCTTTATTGAAATGAAACAGAATTCAGATTCGGCCTGATAATCTCAGAAATTACTCAGTGCAGCTGCTATAGTGAAATATGCGCTTCTCTGAAACAGAAATCCCAGCAATTTAGGCAGTGTTTCAGTGTCAAAGAAATCTTAACCTCCCTACACTGCAGCTGTCCTGCACTGGAAGCTTATTAAGAGTAGGAAATGAAGCATGATATGGAGCAAGAACCTTACTGGTGCAATGCAGAGCAGTTTTGCTGTAAGCATAAAGTTAGTGTGATAGCAAAATCTTCTAGAGTTTAATGTGTGTGTTATTTTGTGGTCAGCACAGCTAAAGATTGTTACTTATTCAGGTACTGTTTAAACTCCAGTGCACCACAGTTACAGCTGGCACTTACGTTACACCTTTAATTCTAGTTGGAATTTAACTCAGATATCTGTGAGTTATTGCATTTTGGTCATTTAAACGAGGGAAGGACCCACCCATAGTAATTAGCAGAGCCCTGGAGATTGCTATAAAACAGAGGTACCCTGGATTACAGACATGCATGATACAGTTCAATGATGTTTACAAAGCTTGTCCTGATAGTCATGTTGCCCAGCTTAAGAGGGAAGTTGTTAAGCTGGAAAAAGTATAGAAAATGTTCTTGACGTATTTACTGGAAATGGAGGGCTTGAGGTGGAAAGAGAAACTGGAAAGTCTGGGACTTGCTTCAACACAGTGCAGGAGGCTGAAGGTTTCCTTATAGAGAAATATAAAATCATCAGGGGTATCAATAAGGTGGATGGTCAAAACCTTTTTCCCAAGGTGGGGGAGTCCAATTTAGAGGACATAGATCTAAGTTAAGAGAGGAAAGATTTAAAACAGCCCTGAGGGTGTATATATGGAATAAACTGCTGGAGGAAGCTGTAGAGGTGGGTACAATAACAATGTTTAAAAGTCATTTAGACAGATATATGGATAGAGAAGATGTCGTTCAATATCAGGCAGATGGTATCAACTGGGATAAATATTTTGGTTGGCATGGATGAGTTAGGTCTATATCTGTACTGTATAACCCTGTGGTTCTATTTAATAAAAACTATGAAGGAAAATACTTTTCAGAGGATCAAAGTAAGTCCAGAAAACTTTGCCAAAACTTGAATTAAGAGGCAAGCTTTAAGGGAATTCTTAAAGTCGGAGAAAGAGAAGCAAAGATATTTATAGGAAATTTATGGGAAGTTCCAGGGCTTATGGCTGACAATTGTTGACAATTTTTGAGAGAAAGCAAAATTCATACACAAATCACCTAAAGCCAAGCAAAAAGCATTCAGAGGTTTATGTCAGATGGAGACCATGTTAGAAGAGAAAGGCAGTTTAATATACAAGGGATAATAATAACATAGCGTAATTTTATAACTCCCTAAAAAATTGCAATTACTTACAATAAAATATTCCAGTAATATAAAAAGACATCTCTTCTTGTAACTTAAGCTCTCCAGTCCAGACAATTTCTTTGTAAGTCTTTTCTATATCCTCTCTTGCTTAATCATATCTGCCCTCCCAATTTTATACATCTCAATCACATTCCCTTTTCTCCTACTCCAGTTTCTTCTATAACTAAATTACCTATTGCATATAGAACATATACATACAACATAGAATAGTACAGCACAGTACAGGCACTTTGGCCCACAATGTTGTGCCAACCCTCAAACCCTGCCTCCTATATAACCCCCCACCTTAAATTCCTTCATATACCTGTCTAGTAGTCTCTTAAATTTCACTAGTGTATCTGCCTCCACCACTGACTCAGGCAGTGCATTCCATGCACCAACCACTCTGAGTAAAAAACCTTCCTCTAATATCCCCCTTGAACTTTCCACCCCTTACCTTAAAGCCATGTCCTCTTGGATTGAGCAGTGGTGTCCTGGGGAAGAGGCACTGGCTATCCACTCTATCTATTCCTCTTAATATCTTGTATACCTCTATCATGTCTCCTCTCATCCTCCTTCTCTCCAGAGAATAAAGCCCTAGCTCCCTTAATCTCTGATCATAATGCATACTCTCTAAACCAAGCAGCATCCTGGTAAATCTCCTCTGTACCCTTTCCAATGCTTCCACATCCTTCCTATAGTGAGGTGACCAGAACGGCACAGAGTACTCCAACGTGAACTAACCAGAGTTTTATATAGTTGCATCATTACCTCGCGACTCTTAAACTCTATCCCTCGACTTGTGAAAGCTAACACTCCATAAGCTTTCTTAATTACCCTGTCTACCTGCGAGGCAACTTTCAGGGATCTGTGGACATGTACCCCCAGATGCCTCTGCTCCTCCATACTACCAAGTATCCTGCCATTTACTTTGTACTCTGCCTTGGAGTTTGTCCTTCCAAAGTGTACCACCTCACACTTCTCTGGGTTGAACTCCACCTGCCACTTCTCAGCCCACTTCTGCATCCTATCAATGACTCTCTGCAATCTTCGACAATCCTCAACACTATCCACAATACCACCAACCTTTGTGTCATCTGCAAACTTGCCAACCCACCTTTCTACTCCCACATCCAGGTCTTTAATAAAAATCACGAAAAGTAGAGGTCCCAGAACCAATCCTTGTGGGACACCACTAGTCACAACCCTCTAATCCAAATGTACTCCCTCCACCACGACCCTCTGCTTTCTGCAGGCAAGCCAATTCTGAATCCACCTGGCCAAACTTCCCTGGATTCCATGCCTTCTGACTTTCTGAATAAGCCTACCATGTGGAACGTTGTCAAATGCCTTACTAAAATCCATGTAGATTACATCCACTGCACTACCCTCATCTATATGCCTGGCCAACTCCTCAAAGAACTCTATCAGACTTTTTAGACATGTTCTGCCCATCACAAAGCCATGCTGACTGTCTGTGATCAAACCATGATTCTCTAAATGCCCATAGATCCTATCTCTAAGACTCTTTTCCAACAGCTTTCCCACCACAGACGTGAGGCTCACTGGTCTATAATTATCCAGGCTATCCCTACTACCTTTTTTGAACAAGGGAAAAACATTTGCCTCCCTCCAGTCTTCCGGTACCATTCCCGTGGACAATGAGGACATAAAGACCCTAGCCAGAGGCTCAGCAAACTCTTCCCTCACCTCGTGGAGTAGCCTGGGGAATATTCCATCAGGCCCCGGGGACTTATCTGTCCTAATGTATTTCAACAACTCCAACACCTCCTCTCCCTTAATATCAACATGCTCCAGAACATCAACCTCACTCATATTGTCCTCACCATTATCAAGTTCCCTCTCATTGGTGAATACCGAAGAGAAGTATTCATTGAGGACCTCGCTCACTTCCACAGCCTCCGGGTACATCTTCCCACCTCTATCTCCAATCTGTCCTATCTTCACTCCTGTCATGCTTTTGTTCTTCACATAATTGAAGAATGCCTTGGGGTTTTCCTTTACCCTACTCACCAAGGCCTTCTCATGCCCCCTTCTTGCTCTCCTCAGCCCCTTCCTAAGCTCCTTTCTTGCTACCCTATATTCCTCAAAAGACCCATCTGATCCTTGCTTCCTAAACCTCATGTATGCTGCCTTCTTCCATCTGACTAGATTTTCCACTTCACTTGTCACCCATGCTTCCTTCACCCTACCATTCTTTATCTTCCTCACCGGGACAAATTTATCCCTAACATCCTTCTAGAGATCCTCAAACAACAACCACATGTCCATAGTACATTTCCCTGCAAAAACATCATCCCAATTCACACCCGCAAGTTCCAGCCTTATAGCCTCATAATTTGCCCTTCCCCAATTAAAAATTTTCCTGTCCTTTCTGATTCTATCCTTTTCCATCATAATGCTAAAGGTCAGAGAACAGTGGTCACTGTCCCCCAGATGCTCACCCACTGAGAGATCTGTGACCTGACCGGGATCATTACCTAATACTAGATCTAGTATGGCATTCCCCCGAGTCGGCCTGTCAACATACTGTGACAGGAATCCATCCTGGACACACTTAACAAACTCTGCCCTGTCTAAACCATTGGAACTAATCAGGTGCCAATCAATATTAGGGAAGTTAGAGTCACCCATGATAACAACCCTGTTATTTTTGCACCTTTCCTAAATCTGCCTCCCAATCTGCTCCTCGGTATCTCTGCTGCTACCAGGTGGCCTATAGAATACTCCCAATAGAGTAACTGCTCCATTCCTGTTCCTGACTTCTACCCAAACTGACTCAAAAGAGGATCCTGCTACATTACCCACCCTTTCTGTAGCTGTAATAGTATCCCTGACCAGTAATGCCACCCCTCCTCCCCTTTCTCCCCCTCTCTATCCCTTTTAAAGCACTGAAATCCAGGAATATTGAGAATCCATTCCTGCCTTGGTGCTAGCCAAGTCTCTGTAATGGCCACTACATCATAATTCCATGTATGTATCTAAGCTCTCAGTTCATCACCTTTGTTCCTGATGCTTCTTGATTTGAAGTACACGCACTTGTGTTGGCGTGTGGCCAAGTGGTTAAGGCGTTCGTCTAGTGATCTGAAGGTTGCTAGTTTGAGCCTTGGCTGAGGCTGTGTGTATGTCCTTGAGCAAGGCACTTAACCACACATTGCTCTGTGACGACACCAGTGCCAAGCTGTATGGGTCCTAATGCCCTTCCCTTGGACAACATCGGTGGCGTGGAGAGGGGAGACTTGCAGCTTGCGTAACTGCTGGTCTTCCACAAAAAAAAACCCTGCCCAGGCTTGCGCCCTGGAAAATTTCCAAGGCACAAATCCATAGTCTATCGAGACTAACAGAGGCCTACACACACACGCACTTTAGCCCTTCCACCTTACTACCTTTATACCCTTTATTCTGCTGCTCTTTCCTCAAAGCCTCTCTATATGTTAGATCTGTCTTTACTCCATGCACTTCTTCCACTGCTCTATCGCGTTGGGTCCCATCCCCTTTGCAAATTAGTTCAAACCCTCCCAAACCATGCTAGCAAACCTACTAGCAAGGATATTGCTCCCCCTTGAATTCAGGTGCAACCCATCCAATCTGTACAGGTCCCAACTTCCTCAGAAGAGATTCCAGTGATCCAAAAATCTAAAACCCTGCCCCTTGCATCAACTCCTCAGCCACGCATCCAACTGCCATCTCCTCCAATTCTTACCATCACTACCATGTAGCACTGGCAGCAATTCTGAGAACGCCACCCTTGAGGTCCTGCTCTTCAGCCCTCTACCTAGTTCACGAAACTCAGACTTCAGGACCTCATCCCGCTTCCTGTCTGTGTTGTTGGTACCAGCATGTATCACGACTTCTGGTTGCTTTCCCTCTCGTACCAGGATGTCGTGCACCCGGTCAGAGACATCCTGGACCCTGGCACCCGGGAGGCAACAAACCATGCGGATGTCCTTCTCACGTCTACAAAATCTCCTGTCTGCTCCGCTAGCTTGACTACAGAGTCCCCAATGACGACAGCTTTCCTCTTCTCTGTCCCACACCACAGGGTCAGACTCAGTGCCGGAGGCCCTGCCACCATGGCTCACCCCTGGTCGGTCATCCCCGCTGACAGTATCCAGGACGGTACAGTTATTATTCAGGGGGATGGCTACAGGGGTGCTCTGCACTACCTGTCTACTCAGCTTTACTTTCTCCCCTCTGACTGTCACCCAATGACCTGCTTCCAGCAGCCTAGGTGTGACTACCTCCCTGTAGCTCTCATCTATGACTGCCTCATTCTCCTTTATGAGTCGAAGGTCATCCAGGTGCTGCTCCAGATTCCTCACACAGTCTTCTAGATTGCCCAGCTGCATGCACTTCTGGCAGATGTGACTCTGCGGGAGAGGAGAGATCCCCCAAGACTGACACATCTCACATGAGAGGCACATCACCGTCTCAGGAGGCATTGTAAAGCCTAACTGGGAGCAAGGTCGTCCTCAGCCTCTTCTCGTTGAAGCCTCTTGAGTCAAGTGGAGCCTCAAAGCTCCACTCCTTCACTGGCCCACTCACTCACTGGCCACTTTCCATGTAGAAGGAGATGAGTTATTAGCTTCAAACTTTCTGCATAATCACTCAAAGAGTTGACTTGCATATGCATGTAACGAGAGCTGTATAATTCCTCTCCTTTAAACTTAGGCCACGGACTTATCAAACACCCATCTGTGGACACTTTCTGGAGGCCCAAGATCCGTATGCTCCACGACCACTGGACTAAGTGAGTAATTGTAGGAGGGGACTATGTTGAAAAATAAATGTGCTAGGTTTTCTAAAATTGATTCCTTCTACCTTAGGCCATGAACATATCAATCATCCCTCATACTGCTTTCACTTCTTCTTTCAAATATGATTCTGCTACTAAGCTGTATGCGATTGGATCCAGGGATATACTTTTTGATGGTGTATTCTGGGGCTGATTGAGCATGCTGGTGTTTTGTTCTTTCCAAGGGAGTTCAGTGAGATTTGGTGTGCAGCGTGCAACCTGGAGAAGGGGTGCAAGCCCATGATCATCTCCATTGCTTCTCTCCGACTGAGGCATCGAGGGTGCAAGCCCATGATCATCTCCATTGCTTCTCTCCGACTGAGGCAATGAACAAGGTTGAAGTGAACGACAACAAGAGTGGAAAATGGGCGGGTGTTCGGCGCTATCTCTCTTCCTCTCCTTCTCACTAGCCGCTGCCAGAGGGAAGCTTGGGAGACTTGGCATCCTCATTACCAGCATTGTCTGGTGAAGCTGTGGACTCATTTTGGGGGACTGTGAGCTTCATGTTGCATGTGTTCCTGGATTCTAATTACTCTTGTTTTTGCTGTTTTTGAGTGGTTTGATCAGGGCGATCGATATGGACTGGGTGCTTTGGCAATGAATGGCCTGGTGTTGAATTGAACTACTGGACTCCTGATTTGATTATCAAAATTCTATGTGTTTTTTTTTTGCAGTTTGTGCAATTTGTTTCTTTTTTCCACATGTTGGGCTTTTGCTATTTTCTTGGATAGATTCCATGGTGTTCCTTTGTTTCATGGCTGGCTGCAGGAAGTGAATCCCAGAATTGTATTCTGTACACATATCTTGATAATAAATGTACTTTGTATTGTTTAATCGTGAATCTTTGATTAGCTTTATTTATAAAATGTAGATTGAAGCATGCAGTGGAATGTGTCACTTGTGTCAAAGCAAATCAGCGAGAATTGTGAGGAGCAGTCTGCAAGTGTTGCAATGCCAACACAGCATGCCCGCAACTCAATTACCCTAACAGTACATCTTCAGTGTGTGAGAGGAAACCAGAACATACAGAATAATGCCATTCAGTCACGGGGAGAATATACAAACTCCCTTCAAACAGCAGTGCAACTTGAACCCTACCTTACAGCCTGATGCTGTAAGGCATTGCGCTAACCTTTACACTACTATGCCACCCCAGTAAGTCTAGTTTTTCACTAGATCTTGGAACATGTGACAATAATGAATTGGTTAATGTGACAATAACCAATTACCATAAATTAACTCAGCACCAAGTGCCACAAAGGAAGATGTGTTATGTTAAAGCTGTGGGTCAAAGTAAGGTAGGTAACTCTCCAGTGCATATAGAAATCAATGTGCTACATTGCAGTCAACCCAAGCTACACTAACATGGTCATGGTGCAAAGGGCCAACCTTCTCAGCCCAAAGCATGTGGTTTCAGCAGCACAGCGTGAGCAGAAGCAAGCAAACTTCAGGCCCTGCCCTAGGAATCGCTAACATTGACGTCAATAGTTTAAAAAATTAAAAGTTAGCATTTTGATATAGACTTAACTAAAATTACATTTGTAAATAAGAAAAAGCAATGTGAGATTCTTGCAAAGTAGCTCCTTATTCTTTGTCTTGCAAAGAACAGCCCTACTGAGCAATGCTGGAGATTCCCAGCAGGACTGGTCCCCACCACTGGACTCTACAGGGAGGCGAGCAGAAAGAGAAATGACAGAATCAGCCATACAAGTCTATCAGCAACGCCAGGACTTCCGTGTTTCACACTACCTGCACGGAAATTCCAGATTCACTGTTGTTGAATGGCTGCTTGCCGCTTGAAAAAGAGCAGCCAGTCATTTTGCTACACACTTCTCTTTGTCACACAAATGCATCCTTCTGATGCTTTTCATGTCTATTGACGTTGGATTTCCAAATATATGTGCGGCACACTGAGAGACTGCATCAGTCGAAAGTCACAGTTGGGAGCTGAATAAAACAATACTGCAAACAAGTGGAGCTGTAAACACAATATAGAACACCAAGGGGTGAATAGAGCTCTGCTTGATCCATCACAAGACTTGGTCTTTTATAAGTTTTCTAAAAAGGGCAAAATAAATCAATTTGAGGGTTAGATGACAGCTATTAACTGTTGGAACAAGTGTTCTCGTTCTTTGTGAGCCAGACATCTCTAGAATACATGATGGGCAGCCTAAAATTTCCATTCAGACCTGTATGGAAATTCAATGTAAAAAGTAGTCTGGTGGTAGGCAATCTCAGGGAGGTGGAAAATGTTAATTTCTTGCCACGCTCAGGGTGAAGGAGCAACATCCTATATCTGTCCGGGTAGCCTCCAATCTGATAGCATGAATAACAATTTCTCTTTCTGGTGGAAAATTATATCCCTCCCCATCACCTCTTCTTCTATTCCAGGATAGTAATTTCTGGATTGTTGCCTGGGCCACACACCAGTGAGGGTAGAAACAGGATGATTTGGCAGATAAATGTGTGGCTGAGAAGCTGGTGCAGGGAGCAGGGCTTCAGGTTCTTGGATCACTGCGATCTCTTCTTTGGGAAGCATGACCTGCTCAAAAGTGATGGCTTACACCTGAACCCGTTTTTGTTTCATTGCAACAAAAGCTTCTCAGATCCAGCTCAGACAGGCAGAAAGACATAAATGCCAATTACCTATAAAACCATGTCTATTAGGACAGAACAGAACAAGCATTAAAATCCTTTTCTAGGTATGCGCAGGCTCCTTGCATGGTAACCCACCTCCCACTCCACGACGCTGATCACAACCAGCCCGTCGGTGAGGTCTCAAACAACTATCCCCAAACCCCCCAGCAACTCTAGCTTTATACCATTTCCGCTGACATGACATGCTGTAGTAAGTGTACCAATACGTAGCACCTTCGCTTGTCACTGCTCTTCATGAGTCCCACCCCTGTGCTCAGCTAACTTTCATCTTCCCATGGTTGATTCCACGGTGGTATTGTATTCTCATGGCTATCGTCCCAAAATAGTATTCAGAGTTCTGTTACATTCTGATGCACCATCAATAACTCTTGGAGACATGAGGCGAGATATAGGCTTTTATTGGCTGGAAGAAAGAACAAGCAGCAAGCGACCACCACACAACATCCTGGAGACTGAGGAAGGAGCAGTGCCTCCAATTGCCTTTATACAGGGGTCAGTGGGAGGAGCCACAGGAGCAGTCAGCAGAGGAGCGTGTCCAGAAAGGTATATGTAGTTCACCACACATTCAAGGCCACAGAGGTAGTGAGACTTCTGGCACGCACAAAGATTAACCCTTTACAATATAGCGTCACATATTCCACTGGGGTAAGGCCACAGCTCATCAGCATTAACATTGAACTTTCCAATTTCAGGACAGATGTTCCCCTCTGTAACTTCCTTTCTCCTCCTGATCTGCCCTGTTCCTTCTACGTCCTCCAGCTCTGTATCACCCTGCTTCTTTCCCCTCCAACGCCCAATTCACCTGTCATAACTCACATAATCCACCCATTGTTCCCCCTCCACCAATGCTCACCTTGCCCTCTCCACTGCCCTCACTTGATTTCATGCTCCACTTCCCTTTTCTATCATCTTCAGCCTTTTGTCGTGTCCCAGCTTCCGCCTCAGTTTCCATTCTCCCCTCCTTCCTGTTTCAGGGATCCAACTGTCACTTGCTAGGTCTTACTTGATCCTTTCCTTCTCACCTTTTTATAGTTGAGGGAAATAATCAATTGATGTTTCAGGTTGAGACCCTTCATCCCTCCACGGATGAGGGCTGTCCAACAGAGCTCCTTCAGCATCTTGACTTCTTGTTTCTCTCCACGTTCCAACATGTCCTGTGTCTCCGTAAGTAAATTACTTACTGCTTGTTATGCCACTGGTGCTTAAGGCAGCAATGAAGGTCCTCTATCCCTGTCGGTGTCCAGGGCTTCCTTCATCATATCAGTAGTTTCCTCTCGGTTTTCACCTCTGTCAGTCGTGCAAGTCATTGGTAGAGATTGAGGAATACCGTTGCACTCAGATGTAGAAGTATTTTCATAGCTATTTCCACAACAATTTTGTTTAACCTGTCAATGTTGTTAGCCTTCAGGTGAATCCCTGAACCTGGAGGACTGGTGAACCACTCTTCATCTGGCCTCTACTCTTTGACATGTTTGGCCTGTGTTACTCCACTAAGAGGCGAAGCATGAAGCTCTGACACCAGCAAACATAGTTCTCTGGGTCATTGAGGCACGCAAGCCTCCAAACCCAGCAACAGGCTGTGGTCCTCTTGGAGGACATAGGTACATCAAGATAGTAAAAAGAAATCAGAATATGGAATACAGAATATAATATAGCCTCTAGAGAGAAAATGCAGTGCCATTGGACAAATAAACTGCTAAGGCTACAATGAAGTAGATTGGGAAATCCAGAATTGATCTTTGACATATGAGAGGTCCGCTCAAGATAACAATCGGATAGAATCTGTCTTCGAGTCTGCTTCTACATACTTTACAATTTGTGTATCTTCTGCCTGACAGGATAGGAGAGAAAGCAGAATAAATTGTCCTTGATTGTCTTAGCTTCTTTCCCAAGGCAGTGACAAGTGTAGATGGATTCAATGAAGGGTTACCACCATCATTTATCTCAGGTGGCATTCTCTTTAATGAATTACTTTGTAAGCATTCCAGAAATTGTTTCAATGTTACTGCTAATTATATGGTTCTGATTATACACTATTCAAAATGTGCTCTCTCCACTTGGAGTAGTCACGGGCAAGTGATCATTATGGCCAATTGGAATGTTGCATTTTTGCGCTTGAGAAAGATCTACTCTAGTTCATAATGATAATGTCAATATTGAAGGACTGAGCAGGCTAGGGTGCTTCTGGAAGGACATTCTCTCATCTTTTCCTCTCCTATCAGTTAAAGATGAGGTCTTCTTCTGTAATGGGAAAATATGCCACAGCAAACCAAAGCCAGGTTCATCTAAAGCAGGTACTATCTGAATAAAAGTTGTAAAACAAACTAAAAATGTTAGATAGATAAGAGTCTCCCCCCCCCCACCCCCCAACTTCATCATTTCCCATCCTCTTTTCCCTCTCTCATGTTACCTCCTTGCCTGCCCAGATGTAACACTTGCCAGAGATGTAACACTGAGCGTCATAGGAAGTCATTCCTACTTGTGGCCATCAAACTTTACAACTCCTCCCTTGGAGTGTCAGACACCCTGTACTAATAGGCTGGTCCTGGGCTTATTTCCACTTGGCATGAATAACTTATTATTCAATTATTTATGGTTTTATATTGCTATATTTCTTCACTATTCTTGGTTGGTGCGGCTGTAATGAAAGCCAGTTTCCCTCGGGATCAATAAAGTATGTCTGTCTGTCTGTCTATCACCTCCCTTTGGTGCTCTTTCTCTCCCCCCTTTTTTCTTTCTTCCATGGCCCCTGTCTCTTTCACCAAACAACTTCCCAGTTCTTTGCTTCATCCCTCCCCCTTCAAGTTTCATGTACAGGCAGTCCCTGGGTTACGCACGTCCGACTTATGAACAACTTGTACTTATGAATGGACTGCCATAAAGCCTATTATATTAAAATTTGAGTTAGTCAGATCAAGTTGGTGTTAACACAGTGTTGAGTGTAGAACTTTGTATTTGGCTTAAATTTTTCTCTTATTTACCCTTGTAACCATGCCTCCAAAGTGTAAATCTGCTGCAAGTGCTGGTGATGCATCAAAGAAAAGGAAAACGATCATGATTGAAAATAAAGTGGAAATAATAAAGCGATCGGAAAGAGGTGAAATGCCATCCATCGGTCATTGGAAAAGCCTTAGGCTACAGTCGGTCAATGATCGGAACAATTTTAAAGGATAAAGTGAGAATAATGGAGCATATGAAAGGCCCTGTCCCAATGAAGGCTACAATTATTACTAAGCAATGCAGTGGTTTAATTATTGAAATAGAAAGTTTAGACAATCAAAATCAGCGTAATATGCCTACTAGCCTTACTTTGGTGCAAGAGGAGGCTTGAAGCCTTCTCAATGATTTAAAAGATGCACATGCAGCAAGTGAAGGTGATTGTGATGAAGAATTTGTTGTGAGTAGGGGTTGGTTCAAAGTGCAAGGTGAAACAGCAAATGCTGATGTAAATACTGCGAGTGATTTTCCTGAAATGTTGAAACGTCAACCCTGCTTTTTTCCAATGATGCTGTCTGGCCTGCTGATTTTGTCCAGCATTTTGTGTGTGCTGCAGATTTTCTCTTGTTAGTGAGGTAGATAAAGAATCACCTAGTGAATCTTTGAATTACTTGAACTAATCATGAACTAACCATTGCCCATCTGTCCTAATACCTCTTTATGAAGACCATTGACAAATTTTGTTTGATAGTTATCCAGTGAAGGGTTGGGGATTATTTTACTTTATAAAGAATTACTAAATAAATTGAAGCACAAATTTTACTAGGCTTGAAATTAGATCAGTGGTCCATGCTTTGGATGTCTTATGAGAAGCTTGTAGCACAATGATAATATGAGTGCCAATCATTAGACTTTGGACAGTAGTACATTTAATGAGCATAAAAACAGGTAAAGCGTATTTTAAATTGATGTCCTGTGCTCCCAGCATTCTTATTATCCTGTTCCTGAAAATAAGCCATAGTAAATACTGTAAGATCATAAGACATAGGAAAGACTACTAGACTATTTGGCCCATCGAGTCTGCTCCACCATTTTATCATGGCTGATTTGTTATTCCCCTCAACCCCATTCTCCTGCCTTCTCCCAAAACCTCCCAAAAATATTGCACTGATTTGGTTCATTTATAGTCACTCAAAATAACACGGCAGCACACTGGATGAATTCCTCCATTGATAACTATTAGGAATTAATGCACAATTTTATAATACTGGTAGTGTTCTAATTTGTTCCGTATTTCATTCCAATAGATAATTTGTCACTCACTTCATTAGTATCATCTTTTTTATACATTCCCTGACTATTTCCATGAATCTTTGGCAAATTGGGGCAGCAGCTTAAAAAAGAATATACTGTCAAAATCTACCAGCGTGTTTGCCAGCATGATTCATCATGCACTGTTCAAATGAAACTAATGCTTGCCATTTCCACATTGCAATAATGTGGTCAGAATAGTGAGGTTATAATTGGAAATATTTCTTTGTCTGAAATCTTATTTAGGTCAGTTCTGTTCTGAAGAAAGAGCATTGATCTGAAATATTACCTCTGTTTTTCTCATCACAGATGCTGCCTGGTCTGTTGAGAATATCTAAGATTTTATTTATTCTGAATAGTAAAGGGAGAAAGTTTGGTTAAAGGCAAAGTTTACATTAACCCTAAAGAGAGTTAGACAATAGACAATAGACAATAGGTGCTGGAGTCGGCCCTTCTAGCCAGCACCGCCATTCAATGTGATCATAGCTGATCATCCACAATCAGTACTCCATTCCTGCCTTCTCCCCATATCCCTTGACTCTGCTATCTTTAAGAGTTAGAATCATAGATGCATACAGAAACAGTCTTTCTGGTCCACTATGCCCACACTGACCTTCAAGTACCCATTTATACTCATCCAGTTGACCGACACATAGTTTATATCCTTCTAGCATTGGCATAAATGATGCATTTCTTAAGTGCTGTGGAAGTATCTGTCATCTCCTCAGGCAGAGTATTCCAGGTGCCAACATAGGTTAAAGGTATGGTCTCACTAACGTGCTTCCATTTTTACAGATGCAACATTGAAAGCATCCTACCCAGATATATTATGGCTTGGTATGACAACTGCTCTGCTCAAGACTGCAAGAAATGGCGGAGTGTTGTGGACACAGATCAGCATGTCACAGAAAATAGCCTCCTCTCCATGGACTCTGTCTCACTGCATCAATAAAGCAGCCAACATATTCAAAGACCCCGCTACTCCAGACATCATGTCTCCTCCCTCCTATCAGCAGAGGATACAAGTTTTATCTTTTTAGAGACACAGCGTGGAATATGCCCTTCCGGGTCGTTGAACATGTGCCATCAGCACCTGGTTTAACCCTAGTCTAATCATGGGACACATTTACAATGACCAATTAACCTACCAACCTGAAAGCAGTATCATCAAGTTCAAGGTCATCTTCATACGTATTGTTATATGACTATGAACATCTTGATAAGATGGAGTCCTGCACCACAGACATGTACCATATTATCTACCTGTACTGCACTTTCTACTGTACTCTGTATACTGTCATTGTTTTCCCTTGAACTATCTCAATGCACTTTGTGATAAAATAATCTGTATGGATGACATGCAACTCAAAGTTTTTCCACTGTACCTTGGTGTATGTGACAATAATAAGCCAATTACCAACTAGCAGATATCTTCTGAGTGAAAATGTTCTTCCTCAGATTCCCACTGTACCTTATATACCTCACCCTAAATCTACTCTGTGTAGATACCTCTCCTATGGAAAATGTTTCCTGGTGAGGATATTGTGTTCAATTCTGGTCACCTCATTATAGGAAGGATGTGGAAGCTATGGAGAGGGTGCAGAGGAGATTTACCAGCATGTTGCCTGGTTTGGAGAACAAGTCATATGAAGCAAGGTTAGCAGAGCTGGAACTTTTCTCTTTGGATCTTAGAAGAATGAGAGGGGACTTGATAGAGGTCTACAAGATTCTGAGAGGCATAGATAGGGTGAATAGTCAGTACCTGTTTCCCAGGGCACCAATAGCAAACACCAGAGGGCATATGTACAAAATTAAGGGAGGGAAGTTTAGGGGAGACATCAGGGGTATGTTTTTTACACAGAGGGTTGTGAGTACCTGGAATGACTTGCCAGGGATGGTGGTGGAGGCTAAAACATTAGGGGCATTTAAGAGCCTCTTGGACAGGCACATGGATGAAAGAAAAATGGAGTGTTATGGGGTAGTGTGGTAGTGTTACGGGGTAGTACTTTTTTTAACATGGAGGGTTGAAGGGCCTGTACTGTGCTGTAGTGTTCTATAGTTCTATGGTTCTATAGTGAAGAAAGATAGAGTCACAGGGTCATACAGACATAGACAACTACAGCACAGAAGCAGGCTGCCTCGCCCATCTAGTCTATGCCAAATTGTTATTCCTCGTAAATTTTCTTTGTACTCTTTCGTCTGCAGGCTTTCAGATGGCTTCACCAGGATGTTGCCTGGGATGGAGCATTTTAGTTGTAAGGAGAGAATGAAGAGGCTAGATCTGTTTCCCCCTAGAACAGAGATGATGGATCAAGGTTAAAGTGAATAAAATAGTGAGGGGTATAGATTGGGTGAACTGCAGGAAACTTTTCCCTTTACTCGAGATGAATAAACTCAGGGGATAAAATGGTATAATAGATTGGGATAATAGATTTAGAGTCAAAGTCATAGAAAAGTACAGCACAGAAACAAGCCCTTTGGCCCATCTAGTCCGTGCTGAACCATTTTAGCTGCTTAGTCCCATCAACGGGTACCAAGACCATAGCCCTCTATGCCCCAGCCATCCATGTACCTATCCAAACTTCTCTCAAACATTGAAATCAAGTTCACATGCACCACTTGCACTGGAGGCTCATTCCACATTCTCACGACCCTCTGAGAGAAGGTTTCCTTCATGTTCCCCTTAAACTTTTCATGCTTCACCCTTGACCCATGACCTCTAGTCGTAGTCCCACCCAACCTCAGTGGAAAAAGCCTGCTTGCATTGACTCTATCTATACCTCTCATAACTTTGTATACCTCTATTAAATCTCTTTTCAATCTTCTATGTTCCAAGGAATAAAGTCCTAACCTATTCAATCTTGCCTTATAACTCAGGTCCTGCAGTCCCAGCAAGAAAGACCTCAGGGGAGCCTGTGTCACTCAGAGAGTGGTGAGTACCTGAAATACACCTCCTGAGAGAGGGGTTAAGCAGAGTCTCTGACAGCAATTAAGAATTGTCCAGTGGAGCACCAGAACTGCATTTCCACAAATTTACTTATTCATTCTGATACAGCATGGAATAGGCCCTTTTGGCTCTATGAGCAGCACTGCCCAGCAACCTCCAAATTTAATCTTAGCCAAATTATGGAACAATTTCCAATCACCAATTAACTTATCGAATGGTACGTCTCTGGAATATGGGAGAAAACTGGAGCACGCAGAGGAAACCCACACAGCCAAAGGAAGAACGTATAAACTCCTTACAGGCAACGGCAGGAAATGAACCCAGGTCGCAGGTACTGTAAAGCATTGTGCTAACCACTATACTACCATGCAAATGGTGTTGAAGATTGGATTAATATAGTGGGTGCACTTTAATTAGCGTGGATGCGGCGGGCTGAGTAGCTAGTTTCCATATTGTTTCATTCTACGGCTCTGTGGCTGAAATACTGAGCTCTGGTCACATCTTTGTCAAATAAAGTTTAAATAAACAACGACCAGTTTGCATCTTTGCAACATTGCAGCAAGAAACCAGTAAGGCCTCTAATGTATTATTTACTAAAGCAATCAAACAGAGTTAAATTTAGTCAACTTCTACATAGCCTGAACTACTTTGCTTGACACTTTTGGTGTAAGTAATGTATATTTGCATCTCCTTTTTGTGTGTAAAAAAAAAGAATTTTAAATGTGTTAGAAATTAGCCCTGATCCATTTCTTCCCAGAGGAAAAACAAAATTAGCTTTATCTCAGAAAAAAAAATGAAGTTTTGATTAAGTTGATTCTGTGTTTATTTCACTGTATTAATTCACAAGATTCGGACATCATTAAAGATCCATCCATAAATTTACCTAAACTTCTGTCTTGCTGTTTACAGACTCTTAGAGAGACCACACATACATTAAAACATGAACACTTGAACTTTCCATCTCACAATCTGCCTTCTTGTCTTTGCACTTTATCTGTCTGTCTGCGCTTCACTTTCTTTGTAACTGCAATGTCATGTTCAGCACCGTGTTTTCCTGCTTACTATCTTGATATAATTATAAGCGGCATGATCATTGTTGGTGCATGTGGAACAAAATCCTTTCACTGGTGTATACGTGACAAAAACACCAATACAAAGAAGCAGCATTTAGGTCAAAGCGGTAAGACATATTTCCATCCCTGAAGCAAATGGACTTTAGCAAAAATTTCACTTTAAAGGAGTTAATTTTAATCAGAATTAGTCAGATTTATTATCACTGACATATGTAAAAAAAATT
Source organism: Hemitrygon akajei (assembly GCF_048418815.1). Lineage (NCBI taxonomy): Eukaryota > Metazoa > Chordata > Chondrichthyes > Myliobatiformes > Dasyatidae > Hemitrygon > Hemitrygon akajei. Next base: position 149,363,387 of record NC_133131.1, read on the forward strand.
GTTCTTTTGTGGCAGCAGTACAGTGCAAGGCATGAAAAAATTACTATAAGTTACAAAATAAATAAATAGTGTGAAAGAGGAGTGTTCACGCGTTCATAGACAATTTGGAAAGCTAATAGTCAAGGGGAAGAAACTGAAATGCTGAGTGGGTATCTTCAAGCTCTTGTACCTCCTGCCTGATGGTAGTAATGAGAAGAGGGCATGTCCTGGATGGAGGAGGTTCTTATTGATGGAAGCCTCATTCATGAGGCACCGCTTCCTGTAGATGTCCTTGATGGTGGGGGAGGGTTGTGACATGATGGAGCTAACTGGGTCTACAACCCTCTGAGTCTCATTCAGTATTGCACATTGGAGCCTTCATAATATATAAATTACCTTATATATTCTTACCCTCAAATTACCCAGATGTAGTCCAATTTGAATGCACGCCTCTAAGTCGATGGACCAAAACATTCACTACTTTAATCATCTTGTGACCACACTCTTGGTAAGACTACTTTCTTAGAAGATTAAAAAGTCGGGCATGTCACCAAACACTCTAACAAACTTCTACAGATGTATTGTTTAAAGTATCCTGTGCCCAATTCATCAGAGGTATATCCCACCCCACCATTAACAGAAGGCGCAGCCTCAAGTAAATAATGTCAATCAGCAAAGACCTCCACCATCCAGGCGGTGCCATCTTCTTGAAGTTATCAATGGGCAGGAGGTACAGAGACATGAGGCTCCAGACCATCAGGTTCAAGTTGGCCACTTCCATTCAACCATTTGGTTCTTGAACCATTTGGAACAACCTTAATCACAACAGTTTAGCAACACTGTGATAACTTTGATCACTTTGAATTAAAAAGGATTTTGTATTTCTTTATGTTTTTTCTTGTATAACTTTGTATAGTTTATGTCTAATTTATGTTTCTCTTGTGAATGTTACATATCTGATGCTATGTGCCTGTGATGCTACTGCAAGGTTTACATTGTCCATGTGCATTCTGTATATACACTTGCGCATAGGATAATAACTCAACTTTGACCTTGACTTTGAAAAACAAGCCAATGCAAATGTTAAGCAGTAACTTTTAACTAAAGGTGACATATTCCCTCCTCTGATGCAAATAGACTAACAGAAATTTCAGATTTATTTAAACATTTAATGTTAAATTATCCAGTTGCCATGACCAGATTTGAATGCATGCCCCCAGATCTGTAGACCAGAACAAGTCCATTAATTTAACCATTTTGTGATTACACCTTTGGTAAAATTGGTTCATTTTACCCTAATAACATGTGCGCACTGAGAGTCCAATGAATCTGAAATACAGATCTGTGAAGAATCTGTAGTAACTGCTGAAAGCTCCACCAATTTGGGCAGGATTATTTTCCTTTTCCCTAGGACATCAAGCGGATAAACATATGGGAGGGCAAAACATTCTGGAATCTTTCTCCACTTGTAAGATACAGTAAATCACAAATCTTCCATGCTAGCTTTGATTTTACACCCCACTGATCTTAATATAGAAAATTTTATTCCCGTGAAGATTTGTTGACCTATGGAAGGATATGAAATTCTGATACAAACACAATTGCAAATGAACACAGGTCCTAACATTACAAATGGGTGCAATTAATGGCTGCCTTTAATGAATCATCAATCATTTTTCAATTTTAGAAAATGAAGTTACTTTATTAACTTTCATTGGCAATTTTGCTGTGCTATTTCCGAACATAGAAAGTTGTACATTAAAAAAAGTATGTGATGGGACAATACTTGTGATTGAGATACATTTTTAGCATAAAATGTAAATACATTATGCTGCTAACAAAAGATATTTCAATTCAATTCCAAGCACATGGCTTCAATAGAGACAGAATCTGAGGATAGTTCCATCAGTTTATTGTCTTCGGTCATTTGTCCATTTTGAGCTACACTAAAGTAAAAGAAATAGTTATTATCTTGGAACATATTCAGGGCTGATTCCTTAATCAATATCATATGACCAATGAGCAGGATGAAGTACAGCATCCATCCCCAAGTGACAAGTAATTAAGGGCTCCTTGGATGGCCAGTTAGAAAATATTGCTATAATTTTATAAGCCTAAAATATTTAATTATTTCTTTAGTAGACTCTGAATTGCATGGTGGGGCAGGAAATATCATCCTGTTGGTTATGTGACCTGTACTGTCTGAGGAGGAATACCAGACAGATTAGCATCATGATACCCATCAAACTCACCAAAGTCAGAGGTCTTCCCAACATATCAAATATAATCCAATAATGGCATAGTTATGGAGTTTACATGTTTATTCATCTGTTGGGCTAAGAACGATGAGGTAGAAGAAATGTTTAAAACAGTTGCCAAAGGCATAAGTATATAGGACCAGTTACTCTGCTGTCGCAAACAGAGCTATCAATTAAAAAAAATATGTTCAGTTACGTAAACTGCTTAGTGAACTCAGCTCTAGTCTATAGTCAGGTTTATTGTCATAAACACTAGGACTGTAATGAAAAACTTATTTGCAGCATCACAGGCACATAACATTATAGACCTGTTAGCCTGACATCAGTTGTTGGGAAGTTGTTGGAATCGATTGTTAGGGATGAGATTACAGAGCATCTAGAGAGACATGACAAGATAGGCCAAAGCCAGCATGGTTTCCTGATAGGAAAATCCTGCCTGATTAAACTGCAGCAATTTTTTGAGGAAATTACAAGCAGGGTAGACAAAGGAGATGCAGCAGATGGGCTGTATTTGGATTTTCAGAAGGCCTTTGACAAGGTGCCACACGTGAGGCTGCTTAGTAAGATAAAAGCCCATGGAATTACAGGGGAGTTACTAGCATGGGTGGAGTATTGGCTGATTGGCAGAAAACAAAGAGTGGGAATAAAGGGATCCTATTCTGGTTGGCTGCTGGTTACCAGTGGAATTCCACATAGGTCGGTGTTGAGACCGCTGCTTTTTACAATGTATGTCAATAATTTGGACTATGGGTTTAATGGATTTGTGGCTAAATTTGCCAATGATACATAGATAGGTGGAGGAGTAGGTAGTGTTGAGGAAACAGAGAGGCTGCAGAGAGACTTAGATAGTTTAGGGGAATGGGCAAAGATGTGGCAAATGAAATACAATGTCGGAAAGTGTATGGTCATGCACTTTGGTGGAAGAAATAAATGGGCAGACTATTATTTAGATGGGGAGAGAATTCAAAATGCAGAGATACAAAGGAACTTGGGAGTCCTTGTGCAGGATACCCTAAAGGTTAAGCTCCATGTTGAGTCGGTGGTGAAGAAGTCGAATGCAATATTGGCATTCATTTCTAGAGGTATAGAATATAAGAGCAGGGATGTGAGGTTGAGGCTCTACAAGGCACATGTGAGATCACACTTGGAGTATTGTGTGCAGTTTTGGGCTCCTTATTTTAGAAAGGATACACTGACATTGGAGAGGGTTCAGAGAAGATACACAAGAATTATTCCAGGAATGAAAGGGTTACTGTATGAGGAACATCTGGCAGCTCTTCGGCTGTATTCCCTGGAGTTCAGGAGAATGGGGGGGGTGGGGGGGGTAATTTCATAGAAACATTCCAAATGTTAAAAGGCCAGAACAGAGTAGATATGGCAAAGTTATTTCACATGTTAGGGGAGTCTAGGACAAGAGGGCATAACTTCAGGACTGAAGGACGTCCATTTAGAACAGAGATGCAGAGAAATTTGCTGTGGGACTTCAAGCTCCTGTACCTCCTGCCTGATGGTTGCTGTGTGAAGACGCCATAGCCTGCTTGGTGGGATATTTGAAGATGGATGTTGCCTTCTTGAGATATTGCCTCTCATCAATGCTACAAATGTTGGAAAGGGATGCACCCATGACATATTGGGCAGAGAATATGACACTTTGCAATTGGTTCTTGTACATTCAATTTGATGTATCGGACAATATGCAACCAATTCAAAATTACAAATGTCGAAGTTTGTTAGCTTGTTCCATAAGACCATATGACACAGGAGCAGAATTAGGCCATTCAGCTTATCGAATCTGCTCCACCATTTCATCGTGGCTGATTTACTATCTCTGTCAACCTCATTTTCCAGCCTTATCCCCTCAGCCTTTGGTGTCCTTACTAAACCTCCACTTTAAATCTACCTGACGACTTGGCCTCTATAGTGGTATGTGGCTATAAATTCCACAGATTCACCACTGTCTGGCTAAATAAACTCCTCTTCATTTCTGTTTGATGACAAGCTAATCCTCCTTAACCTGCTAAGAAAGTGAAGATGCTGCCATGCTTTCATTATAATTGCATAGACAGTATGTTGTGTGTCCAGGTCAGGTCATCTGATAAGTTGACACCCAGGAATTTAAAGCTGATAGCTTTCACCACTGTTGATTCACCAATGTATACTCCTTCTTCCTGAAATCAACAATAAACTCTTCAGTTTTGATGATACTGACAGGTTGTTTTTGCAGCACAACTCAACCAGGGGTCACATCTGTTGCAAGGATATGACTGGGGACAAACCCAAGTGCAGGTCACAGGCACGGAGACAGAGTCGTGAGATGTTAGCACCGTCGCGAACGAAACAGGTATCCGGGAGAGTCTTTACATGGAGGCAAGGTTTACGTAGAATATCCAGGAAACGATACAGAGCTGAGAACTGACAGTCCTAAGGAATCAGAAAATGAGATTTACTCACACTAGAGTCAACCAACAAACTGGCAGCCCATTGCTGTGAATCTAGGGTTTTTATCCTGCACTCCCTGATGGAAAGCAGGTGTGTTGTAATTAATGGAGCTGGGATCAATTGGGAATCAGATGAGGGGATTAAGGCCCAATCAAGGAGATAATAGCAAAATGGGGAATTGCCTGACAGGACCATGACAATACCTTTACCCCCCTCAACGGGAGCCTCCCGGCGATCCTCCAGGCTTGTCTGGATGGTCCTGATGGAAGTCCTGGATGAGGAAAGGGTCCAGGATGAAGGAGCAGGGAACACAGGAACTCTCCTCTGGATCGTATCCTTCCCAGTCTATCAGGTATTGGAGGCCCATGCGCACATCCATTAGTCGCCGGACGGTGTATGCCGGATGGTTGTCGATGATCTGGGTGGGTGGAGGGGTTTTGGTCGGAGGACACAGGGGACTGACAGAAACTGGTTTTAAGGGAACGTCACGCGATGACGTAGGATCGAGACGTGGAAATCCAGCTCTCCCGTAAAAAATCTGTAAAATAATGTTTAAGTGAAGAAAAGTTAGTAAATACCTTTTAAAATTTACTTATAAACTACTCAGGATTTTCTTAAGATATGCCTCTTAAACAAAAGCAGAAGAAAACTACTACTTTGAAGACAACACAAGTTGGAAAAGAATCAAGGCCGGCCGCCATGAAAGAGCCTTGGGCTCAAGTGCAATTTACCTCCGGCGATACAGAACAGGAAACTGCGGCAACATCAACCATTTCCAAAAAAAAAGAGCAACAGGAATTGCGCATGTGTGAAGGAAGGGGCATGCGCAAACACGAGCAACCCAAACTACAAATCCCAGTTATGATCGGAACGGAAAGTGAAAGTGAATATGAGGTGGAATCAGATTCTCTGGATAAATCAGACGAAGATGAAGGGACAAACAAAGAAGAGCAACAGGAAGAGGTTGGAGGTGATATTGGAGATATAAAAAGAAACTTTGGTACAAATAATGTATGAATTAAAAGCATTAAAAGTAATAAAAAAGATATTAACAATATGAAGATTATGTTTGACAAAATGATGAAAAGACAAGACAAAATGGACAAGAAAATTAAAAACTTGGAAGAAACAACCAGAGACACCATTGATAGAGTGAATAAAATGGAAGATAATATTTCTGCCTGGACATCAGAAAGAAAATGGTTATTGGAAAAAGTGGATGTACTTGAAAATTTTAGCAGACAAAATAATATTAAGATTGTTGGACTTAAAGAAGGTATAGAGGGAGAGGATCCAATAATTTTTTTTCAAAAATGGATTCCGGAAATTTTGGAAATGGAAGCAGGAACCCAGTTAATTAAAATTGAAAGGGCTCACAGGGCCTTAAGACCAGGACCTCAAGTTGATCAAAACCCACGATCAATCTTGATAAAATGCTTAAGATATCAAGATAAAGAAAAGATCCTGAAGGTGGCTGCCCAACGAGCCAGAAAGAGAAACGGGCCATTGATGATAGAAGGGAAAATAGTTCTTTTCTATCCTGATATAAGTTATGACCTTTTGAAGAGAAAGAAGGAATTTAACCCAGCGAAAAAAGTTCTATGGGAAAAAGGTTATAAATTGATATTGCGCCACCCGGCAACCCTGATAATTTTTTTGGATGATGGAAAAAGAAGATTTTTTACTGATTATCGGGATGCGGAAGAATTTGCACAAGAACTCCCAAATATTCGCTAACCACAGCCAAAGATTTAAAAGTGAAACAGATTAACGATGAAGACAGGGACAGTGAATGGAGTTGATGGATGTTTAAGGACAGAAGAATATTTAAATATATTCTTAATTATATGATACAAGGGGAGAAAGGTAAAAATTTGAGAAATATTAATCGAGAGTAGTGATATTATTTTTTCTTTTCTAATATATACTTTTTTATGTTACGGGGGAACTGGGGGAACTTCGGATCGATTGCTATGGGACTCACATGTGTAATCATGGCAATTGCCATGACCCGTACAATGGAGGGGGATAATGTTGTGCTTTTTTTTATTCACAACATTAGTAGGGCGGTATTTTGTTATTTTTTTCTTTATAATCTATTTTTCCTTTATCTTTCTTTCTTTCTTTGCCTGGACAATTGGTGGTGGGGGGGGGGGGGGAGAGACACATAGCAACATGGAAAATTTAAAAAAGATTCCCCAAGATACTACGAAAGTTGAAAGGTTTGGTATTACTATAGATTGGAGTAACCCTGTTAAAAATAATGACTAATTTACTGAATTTTTAAAGTTTTAATGTTAATGGGCTTAATGGACCGGTGAAAAGAAAAAGAATTTTAACATACATTAAGAGAGTGAAAATAGATATAGCTTTTTTTTTACAAGAAACACACTTAACAGAGATAGAACATCAGAAATTAAAGAGCGATTGGGTTGGAAATGTTATTGCAGCTTCATTTAATTCAAAGGTGAGGGGAGTTGCAGTTTTGGTTAATAAAACTTTACCAATTAAAATACAAAATGTATTAATTGATTCTGCAGGGAGATATGTAATTATACATTGTCAAATTTTTTCAGAACTATGGACTCTTATGAATATTTATGCACCAAATGAAAATGATGTAAAATTTATACAAGAGGCCTTTTTGAATTTGGCTGACACACATGACAAAATATTAATAGGTGGAGATTTTAATTTTTGTCTAGACCCAGTTTTAGATAGATCAACAAAGGTTGTTACAAAATCAAAAAGTAGCAAAATTAACTTTATCATTGATGAAAGATTTAAATTTGATTGATATATGGAGAAGAATTAATCCAATAGAAAGTGATTACTCATTTTATTCAAATAGACATAAAACTTATTCAAGGATAGATTTTTTCCTATTATCAATGAATATTCAAGACATAGTGAAAAATATGGAATATAAAGCAAGAATATTGTCAGATCATTCTTCCTTGACAATGACAATGATAATGATGGATAACGAGGAATCGATTTACAGATGGAGATTTAATTCAATATTATTAAAACGTCAAGATTTTTGTGATTTCATGAAAAAGCAGGTTCAGTTTTTTTAAGACACAAATTTACATTCAGTTGATGATAAATTTATAATATGGGAAGCAATGACTATTTGCTTTGAGAGGCCAGATAATAAGTTATACTTCTAAAATTAAGAAGGAATATATGATAGAAATAGATCAATTGGAAAAAGAGATTACAAAATTAGAAAAAGAATCTCAAAGATATATGACAGAAGAAAAACGAAGACAACTTGTTAACAAGAAGTTACAATATAATACACTTCAGACATATCGAACAGAAAAGCAACTATGAGAACTAAACAGAGATATTATGAACTAGGTGAAAGATCACACAAGATTCTTGCTTGGCAGTTAAAAACAGACCAGATTTCCAAAACAATAAATGCAATTAAAACAAATGTAAATAAAATTACTTACAAACCTTTAGAAATTAATGAAACTTTTAAGAATTTTTAGTCTGAACTGTATCAATCAGAATCACAAAATGATAATGTTGAGATAGAAAGGTTTTTATCACAAATAACTCTTCCAAAATTGAATTCGGAAGAACAGAAGGGATTAGATATGCCTTTTACATTAAAAGAGGTTGAAGAAGCTCTAGGATCACTTCAGAGTAATAAATCCCCAGGAGAAGATGGTTTTCTGCCCGAATTTTATAAAAAGTTTAAAGATTTACTAATTCCTCCTTTTATGGAGTTAATATACCAAGCAGAAAGAACACATAAACTTCCAGAATCGTTTTCGACAGCTATTTTAATAGTATTGCTAAAAAAAGATAATCTTTTAAAACCAACATCATATAGTCCTATGTCTTTGTTGAATACTGACTATAAAATAATAGCAAAAATTTTATCTAATAGATTATCTAAATACTTACCAAAATTAATACATATGGATCAAACAGGATTTATCAAAAATAGACAATCGGCAAATAATGTAACTCAGTTACGTAGCATAATTCATTTGGCACAAAAGAGGGAGGAAATGAGTTGCCTTAAATGCAGAAAAAGCATTTGATAGATTGGAATGGGATTTTTTTTTAAGGTATTGGAAAAATATGGATTAGGAGTATCTTTTATAAAATGGATTAAATCCTTAAATACTAATCCCAAAGCTAAAGTAGTGACAAATGGTCAAATTTCAACATCATTTCAGTTAACAAGGTCAACTAGACAAGGTTGTCCATTATCACCTGCTTTATTTGTGTTGGCGATAGAACCATTAGCTGAATTAATTAGAATGGACCCAGATATTATGGGTTTCAGAGTTAACCAGGAAGAATATAAGATTAATTTATTTGCTGATGATGTTTTGCTTTATTTAACAAACCCATTGTAGTCGCTGCGTAAATTATCTTCTTGATTGGAAGAATATGGGAAAATATCAGGCTACAAAATAAATAGGGATAAAAGTGAAATTCTACCTCTTACCAAAGGAGATTATAGTCAATGTCAACTAATAATTCAATTTAGATGGCTGATAAATGGTATAAAATATTTAGGTACAAGAGTTGATAATGATATAAAGAATTTATATAAATTAAATTATTTACATTATTGAAAAAAATTCAAGAAGATCTTGATAAATGGATGACGTTACCAATAATATTAGTAGGCAGAGTAAATGCTGTAAAAATGAATATATTCGCTAGATTACAATATTTATTCTAAACACTAGCAATACAATTACCGCAGAAGTTTTTTCAAGAGTTAAATAAATGTGCGAGGAAGTTCCTTTGGAAAGGTAAGATGTCAAAAGTATCTTTGGAAAAATTGACATGGAAATTTGACCTAGGAGGGTTACAACTTCTAAACTTTAAGAATTATTATAAAGCAAATCAACTTAGATTTATTGCATCTTTTTTGATGAAGATAAACTGGCATGGATTAGAATAGAATTAGATAAAATAGGAGAAAATATACCAGAAGATTTTATATATAAATGGGAATCTAAATGGATACAGGAAAAGAAAGAATCTCCTATATTAAAACATTTGATTGATTTATGGGATAAGATAAATGTTGATGATGAGATAAAGAAATCTTTATTAGCAAAGAGATCTTTAATTCAAAATAAACTTATTCCTTTTACAATGGACAACCAACTTTTATACAATTGGTTTCAAAAAGGGATTAGATATATAGGAGATGGTTTTGAATGAAGTATATTAATGTCATTTGATCAATTAAAGAATAAATACAAAATATCAAACAACACTCTTTTTTGTTATTTCCAATTAAGGGCTTATTTAAGAGATAAATTGGGTCAAACAATGTTATTGCCAAAACCTAATGAAATAGAAACTTTAATTGAAAAAGGAAAAAATTAAAAATTTATTTCTTGTACGTATAGTTTGATTCGAAAACAGGCAATTAAACAAGGAATTCATAAGTCAAGACAAAAATGGGAAACTGATTTGAATATTAAAATAGAAGAAACAAGTTGGTCAAGACTATGTCTTGACAGTATGACAAATACAACAAATGTCCGGTTAAGATTAGTGCAATATAATTTTTTACATCAATTATATATTACACCACAAAAAATAAATAAATTAAACCCAAATTTATCTGATCAATGTTTCTGATGTAATCAAGAAATTGGTACTTTTTTACACTCTACTTGGTCTTGTTTTAAAATTCAACCTTTTTGGACAAATTTAAGAATTTTACTGGAACAAATTATTGGAACACAACTTCCACATAATCCAACATTATTTTTATTAGGTGATATTGAAGGAATAAAACCGAAACCCAAATTGAATAAATATCAGAAAGAATTCATAAAAATTGCATTGGCAGTAGCCAAAAAGGCTATTGTAGTTACTTGCAAATCGGATTCATACTTAAGTATAGATCATTGGAAGAATGAAATTTTTAGCTGCATTCCACTTGAAAAAATTACTTATAATTTAAGAGGTAAATATGAAATATTTCTGAAAATTTGGCGCCCTTATTTACAAACGATAGGATTAAATATATAGATGCTCCAAAGATAAAATTATTGGTTATCTGGGAAAATAAATAAATATATATACTAAAGCTATTATGAACTCCATGGAGCATGTGGGATCTTCCGATATCCAGGCATTCTCTCTTTCTTCTCTCGTCTTTTTTCTCTTTCTACAGGGATATGTTGGGGGGAGGGGTTAAGGGGAGGGGGGAAGGGTCGATAATTTTTTTAAAATATTTTTTTTCCTTCTGTAACCTATTTGAAAATTCAATTAAAAAATTTTATTTAAAAAAAAGAAACTGGTTTTAATTGAGAAACGTGAAAAGTAGGGTGGATGTGCATAGCCTTAGGTAGCTTAAGTTGGACTGCTGTTGGGTTATGACACTTTTGACTTCGAAAGGTCCCAGGAAGCGAGGGGTGAGTTTCTTAGGCACGTTTTTGAGAGGAATGTCCTTGGACAAGGGCCACAGCTTCTGCCCAGGTTGATCATCAGGTGCTGGAGTCCGATGGTGATCGGCAATCCTCTGGTTGTGATCGGCTGATCGGAGCAGGGCTGTGAGTGAGTCCTCCCAAACCTTGTGGCACCAATCAATATGGGCCTGAACAGACGGTACCGCAATCTCCTCTTTTTTTGCGGGAAACAGCGGGGGTTGGTACCCAAGGGAGCATTCAAAGGGAGATTGTCCGGTGGCAGTACTAACCAGAGAGTTGTGGGTGTACTCTACCCACGCGAGGTGGTCACTCCAGGTAGACGGGTTGTTGATTGTTATGCAATGTAGCGCCACCTCCAAATCCTGGTTGACCTGTTCTGTTTGCCCGTTCGTCTGAGGATGGAAGCCGGATGACAGGCTAACACCCAGGGCTTGGCAGAAGGACTTCTATACCAGCGAGACGAACTGGGGACTCCGATCGGAAATGATATCCACAGGAATTCCGTGGAGACAGACGAGAAGGTCTGCGGTCTCCTGTGCCGAAGGGACTTTAGGGAGAGCTACAAAGTGCATTGTCTTGGAGAACCAGCCTACCACGGTGAGTACGGTGGTATTTCCGTGTGAAGGGGTAGACCGGTGATGAAATCTACGGCGATGTGCAACCAAGGATGACCAGGGACAGGTAGGGGACGAAGCAATCCAGCAGGTGGCCGGTGAGAGGCTTTTCCGCAGGTGCAGACAGAACATGCAGAGACATAGGAACAGGTATCCGCCTCAGTGGAAAGCCACCAGAAGTGTCTTTTCAGGAGAGACAGTGTCTGATCAATCCCGGGATGGCAGGCGAACTGAAATGTGTACCCCCACTGGAGAACCTGAGATCTGATGGAATCGGGCACAACAAGGCGATTGGTGGGACTGTTGCCGGGGTCAGGGTCATCCCGTTGGGCCTCATTTACAATACGCTCGATTTCCCAAGTGAGGGCTGCCACTACACAGGATGGTGGGAGGATGGTCTCTGGGCTGGAGGTGTCCTCCCTGGAATTGTATTGGCGGGACAGCGCGTCAGGTTTCCCGTTCTTGGACCCCTGCCGGTAGGTGAGAGAACACCTGAACCGGCCAAAGAATAATGCCCGACAGGCTTGGTGGGAGTTCAAACGTTTGGTGGTCTGGATATATCGAAAGTTCTTATGATCAGTTCAAACAATAAACGGTTGTTCCGCCCCCTCCATCCAGTACCTCCATTCCTCCAATGCTAGCTTTAATGCCAGTAGCTTCTGGTTCCCCACATCAAAATTCTGTTCAGCAGGAAACAGCCGGCGAGAAAAGAAGGCACAGAGATGAAGCTTCTCGACCAGACTTGATCGTTGGGACAGAACTGCTCCCACTCCAGAGTCAGAGGCATCAACCTCTACAATAAACTGGTGGGATGGGTTCAGTTGGACCAGGATGGGAGCGGTCATGAAACACCTCTTCAGATCAGCGAATGCCGAATCAGCCTCGGAGACCCAACAAAAAGGCGTTGTAGGCGAGGTAAGTTGGGTAAGGGGCACCGCCACCCGACAGTAATCCCTGATAAACTGGCGATAGAGGTTTGCAAACCCCAAAAACCGCTGAAGTTGCTTGCGGGTTGTGGGCCTAGGCCACTCTTCCACCACCCAGATCTTCCTGGGGTCTAACCTCACTTGCCCGCTCTCGATGATGTAGCCCAGGAAGCTGACCGAAGGGACGTGGAACTCACACTTCTTCACCTTCACAAATAACTTGGTCTCCCACAATCTCTGTAGGACTTGACGGACATGATGAATGTGTTTCTGCAGGCTGCTGGAGAATATCAAGATGTCATCTAGGTAAACGAACACAAAGCAGTTAATAAAGTCCCTCAGCACATCATTGCTTAGAGCTTAAAAAACGGCGGGGACATTGGTGAGGCCAAACGGCATGACCAAGTATTCAAAGTGGCCTAATGGTGGCCTAAATGCTGTCTTCCACTCGCCTCCTTCCCTCATCCTGACAAGATGGTAGGCGCTACAAAGGTCCAACTTCGAGAAGATGTTGGCTCCATGAAGTGGTTCAAATGCTGAGTTAATGGGGGGCAGTGGGTACTTATTTTAAAATGGTTATATTGTTGATTATCTCTCGATAATCAATACAGGGACGAAACGACCCATTCTTTTTCTCTACAAAGAAGAAACCGGCTCCCACCGGGGAGGATGGGGGTCAAGTAATTTTCACTGCGAGGGACTCACTGTTGCATTTCTCCATGGCTTCTCTCTCAGATCGGAACAAGTCTAAGAGGCGACTGGTGGGTAATAAGGCCCCAGGGAGAAGGTCGATAGCACAGTCATACAGGTGGTGTGGAAGCAAGGAAAGAGCCCGCTGTTTGTTGAATACCTGTCCCAGGTCGTGGTATTCATCCCTCTGTCATCAGATTGCTCAACAGTCAATGAATCTGTGAACACTACCTCACTATTTTTGCTTTCTTTCTGTATTACTCATTTTATTTTTGAAAAGTCCTCACGTTCAAGGACTCTTCATCTCATGTCCTCAACATTTATTGCTTATATATTATTGTTATGATTTCTTTATTTTTGTATCTACACATTTTATTATCTTTTTCATGCTGGCTAAACACCCAGGTTGGTGCAGTCTTTCACTGGAGTTTAACCAGCCCGGAGATCAGAAGTCTGAGAAGCTCGCGATAGTTTTTTAGAGTTTTCATCAGTGACCATTTGGGAGATCAGAAGCTTAAATGTCAGAATTTCATTCAGATTTGCTGACAGAGAATAAAAAGCAGCGTGGTAGTAGATGGTTGCCTCTCTGACTGGAGGCCTTTGACTGGTGGTGTGCCGTAGGGATTAGCACTGAGTCCAGACTTGATGAAGGGTCTCGGCCCGAAACATCGACTGTTTACTCTTTTCCATAGATGCTGCCTGGCCTGCTGAGTTCGTACAACCTTTTGTGTGTGTTGCCTGGATTTCCAGCATCTGTAGTTTTTCTTGTGTCTCACCATTACTGCTTGTCATCTATATCAATGATTTGGATGATAATGTGGTATCGGCAAATTTGTGGATAACTACAGGACTGGGGGTGTAGTGGACAGTGAGGAAGCCTTTCACTGTTTGCAGAGGGATCTGCATGAGCTGGAAAAATGGGTTGAAAAATGGTAGATGGGATTTCAGGCAAGCAAGTGCAAGGTTTTGTACTTTGGTAGGACCAACCAGGGTACGTTTTATGTAGAGAACAGTAGGGCACTGAGGGTGTGGTGGAACAAAGGGATCTGGGAATACAGATAGATAGTTAATTGAAAGTGGCGTCACAGGTAGATAAGATTGTAAAGAAAACTTTTGGCACATTGGCCTTCAAAAATCAATGCATTGAGTACAGGATATAGAATGTTTGTTGAAATTGTATAAGACATTGATAAGGCTTAATTTGGAGCATTGTGTGCAGTTTTGGTCATCTGCCAAAGATGTAAACAAGGTTGAAAGAGTTTAAAAGGATGTTGCTGGGTCTGGAGGACCTGAGTTATAAGGAAAGGTTGAATAGGTTAGAACTGTATTCCTTACAACGTAGAAGACTGAGTAGAGATTTTAGTAGAGGTATACACACCTATGAGGGATATAGACAGGGTCAATGAAGGCAGGCTTTTTCCACTGAGGTTAGATGGGACTACAACCAGATGTCACAGGTTAAGGGTGAAAGGTGAAAGGTTTAAGGGGAACATGAGGGGAAACTTCTTCACTCAGAGTGTCATGAGAGTGTTAAATGAACTGCTGGCACAAGTGGTGCATGCAAGCTCGATTTCAACGTTTAAGAGAAGTTTGGATAGGTACATGGATAGTAAGACTAGGGAGGGCTAGGGTCCCAGTGCAGGTTGATGGGAGTAGGCAGTTTAAATGGCTTTGCATAGACTAGATGGGCCGTAGTGCCTGTTTCTGTGCTGTACTTCTCTATGAATTCCTGACTCTGCTATGGTTATTATTCTCTGGATTTACTGAGTATGCCCACAAGAAAATGAATCTCAGGGTTGTATCTGGTGACCTATAATTTGATAATAAATTCACATTGAACTTTCAACTTTAATATATTGCTTATTGTAATTTATAGCATTCTTTATGTTTTGCAGATACATTGTCTGCTGCCGCAAAGCAACAAATTTGCAACAGATGTAAGTGATAATAAACCTGATTCTGATTCTAATCTTGGATCCTTGGCAACAGCAACACTAACTTCCACTTTACCAGAATGCCCATTATGGCACTATGCCATACATGTTCACTTACCCTTCAAACAAATGAAGGGCATTGGGGGGTGGGAATTGTGAGCTCAGTATTCTTACTCCAGTCAATCCTCTATTATGAGCTCACACAGCAACGTGGGAAATCAAATGTTCATGGATCTGATCTCCTGCCCCCCCCTCCCCCACCTCCCTCCAGACTGTTTAATCATCCAACCCCAGTGGGCTGAATCATAAAAGTCGACATGATTGGGCCCTGTGTGTACTGCCTTGACAAGATTAAGGACAATATTATCCTGGGTCATGCATAAAAATACTCATTAGCTATTCATTGTATTAAATGAATTATAAATCATTGAGGTAAAAATTAATGATTTGGCTACTGTTTCCTATTCTTCAGGTTCAGGTTTGAGTGTCCTAAATTTAATATTTAACGCAGGTAGACAATAATAAGTTGCATAAACAGATCTGTGGTACTGATTCAAAGTAAACACTGACAGCTGTCATCTATATTTTGCCTGGCCTTTGCTTCAGGCAACTTCTGCATGAGTTACCTTTAATCTAACTTATCTCTGATCACCTGTATCAAAGGCAAAATGTGGAATGAAATATGCAGCCACGTGCTTGGTGAAGATGCATATGTGGATTAATGAAATCACACTGCATGATATTAGTATTGACTAAGTAATGCATCAGTATGCAAAAATGGACGTGATATGTTTCTGGAGTCCCTTATTACAACAAATAATTTGTTAGATATGAGGCGATTTGAAGTGTTTGTAAAAGATATGTTAGGGCTCCACATGAGGCTTCCTTTCGTAGACTCGTAGCAATGTGAAACTTTCTGATTCAGTACAGGTTTACTACAGAGAGCATAGAATCTTTGGAGGAAATTTGCAGGATTAAAACTCCTAGCTCAACAGCCCTCCGGGGCTTTTCATCAGAAGGATTGCAATGTTGCAAAGATTCAGCATCTTCTCAAGGGCATTTAGGGGTGGGTATTAAATGCTGACCAAATTGTGAAATATGAATGCAAAAGTAATTTTGTGGCCAGTTCCCAAACAATGAATTCTGAAATGGGACGGGCCCTCCGGCCGGGATTTTTTTTCAAATACAAACTTTATCCCTAATAAAAAATGTATACAAAAGAAGTAACAGTGTAAAAAAATTATATTCATGGTTGTTTAATTCAGTAGTATTAATTTACTGTACACTTGGGTGGAGATATTTATCTACCAAAGGAGGTGTAAGGCACTCCTTCCCTCTGCTAGCCTGCAGGTCGCCCTTGAGTGAGGTGTAGCATATGCTTAGCCCCATGAGCAGGGTCATGTGAAGCCATGGGGCAGGTGGTGGATGGTTGTATGAGCAGCTGGTGCATATCACAAGTCCTGGTTATGCAACCACTGATGCCAATCTCTGAAGCGTATTAACAATGGCCCATCTTTTTTAAAAAATTTATTCATTTATAGGATGTGAGCATCACCAGCTAAGCCAGCATTGCCCATCTCTAGCTGCCCTTGAGAAGATGGTAATGAGCTGTCCTCTTGAACTACTGTAGCCCCTGAGGTGTAGGTACACCCACAGTGCTGAATTCTATGATTTTGACCCAGTGACAATGAAAAAATGACAATATGTTTCCAAGTCAGGATGGTGAGTGACTTGGAGGGGGATTTCCAAGTGGTGGTGTTCCCAGGTATCTGCTGTTCTCGCCCTTCTAATGGATCTAGATGGTCATGGGTCTGGAAGATGCTGCCTTAGGAACTTTGAGTCGTCGTTGCAGTTCATCTTGTAGATAGTACACACTGCTGCAACTGTTCATCGATGATAGAGGGATTGGATGCTTGTGGAAGTGGTACCAATCAAGTGGGCTGCTTGGTGTGAAACTTCTTGATTGTTGATGGAGCTACACTTGTCCAGGCAAGAGGTGAGTATTCCACTACACTGCTGCTCTGAGCCTTGTAGATGGTGGACAGTCTTTGGGGAGTCAGGAGGTGAGTTACACGCCGCAGGATTTCTAGCCTTTGACCTGCTCTAGTAGCTGTGGTGTTTATATGGCTAGACCAGTTCAATTTCTTCTCAATAGTAACCTGCAGGATGTTGATAGTATGAGATTCAGTGATGGTGATGTCAAGGGATGATGGTTACAGCCTCTCTTGTCCAGGTCCTACTGTATCTGGGTTTGAATTGCTTTACTATCTGAGGAACCACGAATGGTGCAGAACATTGTGCAGTCATCTGCGAACATTGGCCAGAAGAAGGCAATGGCAAACCACTTCTTTAGACAAATTTGCCAAGAACAATCCTGGTCAGGGAAAGACAATGTCATCATACGTCATACGACACAGCACATGATGAACAAACAATAATTTAAGAATGTCTGTTATTTATTTTCAAAAATAAATGTTAATCATAATTAAAATATACTGTATATACAAAGGAAGAAACATTAAAATATATTACATTCATGTTTGTTGCATTCAGTAGTGTTAACATTTGTTTTGAAAGAGAAAAAAAGCAAATAAACAGGACCATTGCCACTTCTGCATCCCCCACCTCCAGATGACGACAGCCTTTCATTTTTCAAGGGGCTTCCCCATCCAACCCTAACCCTTCATGTGCAATACCAGCGTGGATAACTTCACTCACCTCAACAATGAACTGATCACTGTACACAACCTATGGACTTACTTTTAAGATCTCTACAGCTCATGTTCTCATAACCGGCACACCAATCATCAGTTGCAGAGCTACGACAGAGGAGGCGGCACGCAAGTCTGGGAGCAAAGTTTAAAAGGGAGAGCTTTGTAGAAACTCGGCTATAACCGGTGCACCAATCATGTGTTGGAGAGCAGGGAAGGTTCCGGCATAAAAAGGAGACAATGCCTGGAGGAGCAGTCATCAAAGGAGCGTCATCGTCAGAGTGTAGGGCTTTGGCTCATTCAGGCTTTGGCAAAAGCGAGCTTTAGCGAGGTAAGTGAGTTAGTGGACTTCATTTTCCTTGCATTTTTTGAGGAACAGAGAGCATGTCTGTAAGGTTAGTACTTTGCTCTGGGTGTCAAATGCGGAAATCCTGGGAATCTTAGTCTCCCAGATGGCCACAGGTGTGCCAGGTGCACCGAGATGCAGCTCCTGAGAGACCATGTTAGAGAGACCATGTTAGAGAGACCATGTTAGAGATGACCATGTTAGAGATGACCATGTTAGAGATGACCATGTTAGAGATGGCCATGTTAGAGAGACCATGTTAGAGATGACCATGTTAGAGAGACCATGTTAGAGATGACCATGTTAGAGATGACCATGTTAGAGAGGCCATGTTAGAGATGACCATGTTAGAGATGACCATGTTAGAGAGACCATGTTAGAGATGACCATGTTAGAGATGACCATGCTGCTTGACCTACAGCTTATTAGGGAAAGTGAGCAGGAGACAGATAGGAACTACAGGGGGTTGGTCACCCCAAGGCTGCAGGAGTTAGATAAGTGGGTGACAGTCAGGGAAGGGATGGGAAGAGCTCAGATAGTAGATGACATCCCCTGGCCATCCTCCTCAGTAATTGTTACCCCGTTTTGGATGCTGTTGAGGGGGTGACCTGACAAGAGGATGACCACGGCGATGGGGTCTCTGGCACTGAGCTTGGTCCTGTGGTGCAGATGGGAGAGAGGAAGATGAGGAATGCAGTAGAAATAGGGGATTTCATAGTGAGGGGAACAGACAGGAGTCTCTGTCAGCCTGATAGAGATACCCGCATGGTGTGTTGCCTCCCAGATGCCAGGGAATCGATTGTCTCAGATCGGGTGCAGAGTATTCTGAAGGGAGAGGGTCAACAGCCAGAAGTCTTGGTACATGTTGGTACCAATGACATAGGTAGAAAAGGTGAGAGTGGGAATACAGGGATCCTATTCTGGCTGGCTGCCGATTACCAGGGGAGTTCCACAGGGGTCGGTATTGGGACTGCTGCTTTGTACAATGTATGTCAATGATTTGGACTATGAGTTAAATGGATTTGTGGCTAAATTTGCCAATGATCAAAGGTCTGTGGAGGAGTGGGTAGTGCTGAGGAAACAGAGAGCCTGCAGAGAAACTTAAATAGTTTAAGGGAATGGGCAGAGTAATGGCAAATGAAATACAATGTTGGAAAGTGTATGGTCATGCACTTTGGTGGAAGAAATAAATGGGCAGACTATTATTTAGATGGGGAGAGAATTCAAAATGCAGGGATGCAAAGTGACTTGGGAATCCTTGTGCAGGATACTCTAAAGGTTAACCTCCAGTTTGAGTTGGTGGTGAAGAAGGCAAATGCAATGTTGGCATTCACTTCTAGAGGTGTAGAATATAACAGCAGGGTTGTGATGTTGAGGCACTGTTAGGCACTCGATGAGAGAACACAGAGTATTGTGAACAGTTTTGAGCTCCTTGTTTTAGGAAGGATATACTGACATTGGAGAAGGTTCAGAGAAGATTCAGAAGAATGAGTCCAAGAATGAAAGGGTTACTGCTTGAGGAACATCAGGCAGTTCTTGGGCTGTATTTTCTGGAGTTCAGGAGAATGGGGGGGGGGGGGGGGGTGGGATCTCATAGAAACTTTCTGAATGTTAAAAGGCATGAACAGATTGGATATGGTAAAGTTATTTCCTATGGTAGGGGAATTACTGAATTGAAGGGCCCGGATAGAGTGAATATGCAGAGGACGTTTCCAGTATTGGGAGAATCTAGAACCAGAAGACACAGCTTCATTTGGAACTGAGATGTGGAGGAATTTCTTTTGCCAGAGAGTAATGGATCAGTGGAATCCATTGCCACAGATAACTCTTGGAGGCAGAAATTGACAGGCCATGATTAGTAAGGGGATCAAAGGTTACGAGAAGGCAGAAGAAAGGAACTGAGAGGGAAAATAAATCAGCCATGATCGAATGGTGGAGCAGACTTGATATGTTGAATGATTTAATTCTGCTCCTATAACTTATGATCTTCTGGTTTTACGGAGTTGAGCATGCAGCCCTTCCCCACAGAGCTTGGACTGTGGCTGTCTGCAGCATTCCCTTACAGACATCTTGCTGTGCTGGAAGATCAACAAATTTCAGACAGACCAAAGGATGTCTTTTACTGGGCTAATGCTATTTCGGTCAATGTCTGTCTCGGGGTGTGTCCCTGGGAACAGCCTGTAGACCAGACAGTCTTCTAACATACAGCTGCCTGGGGTGAACCAAAATGCAGACCCTTGTATCCTTCTTCATATTCTCGTAGCAAACTGGCAGTCTACAAAAATGACCTTCTCTTCTGCAGTGCAACCATCCTGATTGTTTAGTAACCAAAATATGAATTAAGACTATAGTAAAATACAAAAAATATAAGAACATAGAACATAGAATAGTACAGCACATTACAGGCCCTTCGGCCCACAATGTTGTGCCGACCCTGAAACCCTGCCTTCCAATATAACCCCCCCACCTTAAATTCCTCCATATACCTGTCTAGTAGTCTCTTAAACTTCACTAGAGTATCTGCCTCCACCACTGACTCAGGCAGTGCATTCCACGCACCAACCACTCTCTGAGTGAAAAACCTTCCTCTAATATCCCCCTTACCTTAAAGCCATGTCCTCTTGTACTGAGCAGTGGTGCCCTGGGGAAGAGGCGCTGGCTGTCCGCTCTATCTATTCCTCTTAATATCCTGTACACCTCTATCATGTCTCCTCTCATCCTCCTTCTCTCCAAAGAGTAAAGCCCTAGCTCCCTTAATCTCTGATCATAATACACACTCTCTAAACCAGGCAGCATCCTAGTAAATATCCTCTGTACCCTTTCCAGTGCTTCCACATCCTTCCTATAGCGAGGCGACCAGAATATTTACAAGAATAAACACCTTTTCATTCTTACATTTGCAGATAATGTATGTGGTGAACTACATATACCTGTCTGGACTCACCCCCCTTGCTGTGGCTCCTCCCACTGACTGTGGCTCCTCCCACGGACCCCGGTATAAAGGCAATTGGAGACACCGCCCCGGCCTCAGTCTCCAGGATGCAGTGTGGTGGTCAATTGCTGCTTGTTCTTTCTTCCAGCCAATAAAAACCTATATCTCGCCTCACGTCTCCAAGAGTTATTGATGGTGCATCAATGTATGTAGTATTAAATTACATTTTTTATTAAAGTTAGTAGCACTTTGACAAATCATATGGCTCCCTGGGGTGACGTACTACAAATAATAGAGGGGCTACCTCACCTATCCCGGCCCCCTCCATCAGTAGCAGAAAAGCCACATTCTATGGTCCTTCCCAGCAAGACCTTGCGGTGGCTACACCAAGCTTCAGTGCATCCGTCAGTACCTGCTTGCGGTTGCTGCAATGGAGCAGTATTCCTCCATGGATATCTTGGTGTGCTGGAAAACCAACAAGTTCTGGGCAGACCAACGGGTGACTTTCACAGAGATGATGATCTTCCGGTAGCACTTGATGTCTCTTTCTCTGTGAGGCTCTGGGATCTGCCTGTAGATCAAGGACTCCTCTGTTACACTGCTGTTCAGGATGTTGTGACACAGGCCTTGCATCTTTCTCCAACCAATTGTTGCAAACCCAAAGCCTCTAAAAGAACTTAAACATTTGCAGAGAAATAAAAAATTAAATCCTGTAACGATTCCCTTTCAACAATTAATTGACACAATTTAAAGGATGTTGAAAGGAAAAAAATGTTTTTTTTCAGTTGAAAGGTACAAAATATGAGGAAAAGATTACCATCCCAATCTGTTTTATGAATTCTTATTTGTAAATCAGAGTTAGAACTCAATTTCTTCAAATGCATTATGGAATCTAATAGCAATTTTAGCTGATTGCTTCAAAGCTATGTTACAAACAATAACCTGCAGCCAAATTACATCGGCTCGTTCAAGTTCATATATCACTTTCTTGCTAGCTGGTTCTGGATTAAAGGCCATCACAATGCTAAAATTTTCATCTTTGCTTTCATTGGTCATCCTGTCTCATTCAATTTTGTCCTTGTACTCTCCAGCAGCTCCAGGTATTTGTGCTGGAGACACAGGATTCAGCAGCTTATGGAAGTTGAAGCAACACAAAAGCTACCGGAGGAACTCAAGACAAGAGAGACTGAAAATGCTGGAAATCTGCATCAACATGCTCAAAACACAGGAGGAACTCTACAGGTCAGGACAGCAGGAGATCCTCCAACATTTTGTGTGTGTTGCTGGAGAAACTAAGCACACTGAGTAACATTGATGGAGGAAAATCTACAGTCAACGTTTCGGCCTGAGACTCCTCATCAGAACTGGAAAAGAAGAGGGAACAGCCAGAATAAAAGGGTGGGAAGAAGGGGAAGAGCACAAGCTGGCAGATGATAGGAGAATCAAGGTGGTTGGGACGGTGGGGGGGGGGGAGAGAGAATAATGTGGGAAACTGGGAGGTAATAAGTGGGGACAGCAAAGGGAAATGCCATCAATGTGGAGACTACTGAGATGGAATCTGAGGTGTTGCTTCTCCAGTCTGCATCTAGCTTAAATGTGGCAACAGAAGGGGCCATGGACAGACATGTTGGTGTGGGAGTGGGAAGTGGAATTACAATGGTTGGCCAGCAAGAGATCCTCAAGCAGTTTGTGTGTTTTGCTGGAGGAAGTCAGCAGGTCAAGCAGCTTTCATGTGAAGAGAGGAATTGTCAGTACTTCAGTTCAAAATCCTGCATCAGTTATTTGCACTTTTCTGTTTCTGGTCTTACATTGTCCTTTAAGTATTGCCCTATCATTACCAGCCATATACTGAAATAACAAGACCCTGGGCTTTCGAATGTCCTCTATGAACCCTTCTGCTTCTCAACTTCCCTTATCCTTTCTTAAGAAGTTTAGGACTTCTTTTTTTGAGCAAATATTTGGTAACCAGCTTTGATCTTTATTCATGTGGCACAGTACTTTGCTTGCCAATGCTTCTGTGAAGTGATACAAGGTGTTTTAGCACCATTTAGAACAGCAAGTAAACACAAATAATGCTAACAGGTCAGGCAGCATTTGCGGAAAGAAAAGCAGAATTAATATTGAGTTCATATTTCAGATCCGAGACACTATTAGTTCCAAATGGTGCTCTTATCAAGTGGATGAAGTCCTTCAGACATTTAAACTGACAGCATGAAAATGTTGTGTATTTAATATATCAGTAATATCTGAGAAACTTTGTAAATATATTGTTTAATTGAGCATTCTTTGTTGTTTATCTAATTAATTATGGTTATATGTAAAAAATCCGTGAATTGCATCTATCATGACGGCCATGTAATATATTTGGTGCCTCACTTAAAGCAAAGAACAAACTAAGATTCGCATCTCTCAGCTCTGTTGTTTGTCTTAGAATTATTTCAATATTCTGGAGTTAGAGAACATAACAGAAAGCACTGAGTAATATTACTATTAATAATAACTAACATGATTACAAACTCATAATTACAAACTTAAAAAGATCTAAAATAACCAATACCAATACATAGTTTATTGGTTTATTGTTGTCACGTGTCTCGATGTCTTGTATACTGGTCATAGACATCAATTCATTTCACAGTGCATTGAGGTAGTGCAAGGTAGTGCAATAACAGAATGCAGAATAAAGTGTATTAGCTTCAGACAGAGTGCAGTAGATAGTAAAGTCCAAGATTATAACAAGTTATAGATTTTAGGTCTTATCCATCTTATCAATAGGGAGCCATTCAATTGTCTTATAACAGTGGGATGGATGTTGTTCTTGAGCCTGCTGCTATATGCTTTCAGGCTCTTGTACCTTCTGCCGATGGGAAGGGGGAAGATGAGAGAGTATCCAGGTTGAAAGGAGTCTTTGATAACGTTGGCTGGGGTAGAAAGGAATATAGACAGAATCTATGGAGAAGAAGCTGAATCCATGATGTGCTGATCTGTGCCCTTAATGTTCTGCAGCTTCTTGTGTTCACAGGAAGAGCAGCTGTCATTCCAAGTCATGATGCTTTCTGTGGCGTGTCAATAATGTTGGTGAGGGTCAAAGGGACTTGCAAAATATTCTTAGACTTCTAAGAAAGTAAAGGTGCGTATGCGTTTTCTTGGTTGCGGTGTCAATGTGGGCAAGTGAACTGAAAACATAAAGTCACTTGTTCAAAACTTTGTATTTCCTTTCCTTTGCAATGTTTAATACCATATTTAAATTTGAAATAGCCAGTAATGGGGATTAATTCTGTGGAAAATTGCTCTTTAATAAAGTATCAAATTAAAGTGATTTTAAATTAAAATCCTTAACACAGGGTCAAACAAACTGATTGTTAGTATTAGTCAGCTTGCACAGTAATTGCCATGGTGCATGTGACCAGATCCCAGTTAGGTTGATGCTTTACATCGATGTGATCGAGACATTGTTTTAATTGGCAATCTGACTGACCCACAAGTTATGGTTGAACTATAAATAATTACGATTTAGTGTATTATTAAAATGTATTGTTTTGAAGATTGGATATGATTGCTTTCATTTATTTAAAATTGTAGCTTTCAAAACTTCCATATGAGAGATGTGCTCTGAAGCTAAACAAGTGGGAAGAGGCTGAAGTCAATTGATTATGCATTCCAAAATAACCTTTCTTCCTTCATGTCCTCCAATATGAAGCACGACAAATCTAACATCATGTGCAGGGCATTGGCCTGTACTGTAAGACTACAAAAGTCTGAAAGTCTTGGTGCAATTATCGAGGATTTTGATGAGACCTCACCTGAAATCTATTTTGGTCTCTATTCTAGTCTTGAAGACAGCGCAGAGCAGGTCCAGTGGATTGATTCCAGATATGAAGGGGTGAAGGGGCTGTCCTCATTTTCCCTTAGAGAGGAACTTTTCAACTCATTGAGTTCATATCAGCTCCCAGAGCAAAGTCATCAATTTTATTTCCCTGTTACCAGTTATCTCTTACATGTCCATCTCCTGATTCTCCTGTCACATTTCCCTGTCATAATTCCCCTTACTGATGATAATCTATGGAAGTCAATTAACCTAACAAACAATATACTGCATCTTTGGTATTTGGAAGGAAACACAATAAAAGGGTGCATCAGCAAACGCTCCACAAACTGTATCAAAGATCAGACCTGAAGCTTGGTCACCTGAACCCTCTTACGAGGAAAGATTGAGTGCCTGGAATTTAAAAGTAGATGATCTCATTGAAGCATATACAACTTCTAAAGAATTTGCTAGGGGAATCAAGAACTTTAGGCATTGTGTCAGAATTAAAGGCATTCCATTGAAGACTAAGTTAAAATTGAAAGATTCTTCATAAGTGGTGATTGATTGGAGGTTTTCCTCCCGAAGGCTATGCAATTAAGTAAGATCAAGGCTGGAGTGGAATTTTGGACTTCAGGACAGATCTCATGATGATTTTGGGCAAGATCTCAAATATTTCAAATCCGATCAATCACAGTCTATCTGAGCTAGAACAGATTCGAGAAATCGCTTGGCCTTGTTCCCTTCCTATTTCTTATCCCTTGGCATTGCCACATTCACTTTTCTTAAATGAGTTGTTCACAGGATAAAGGTAATGTTTAAAAAGCCAATTAATTCCTTATCACAGAAACACACAATGGTTACATGATGGAAAGAGACTTTTCAGCCAAGTTGATACAAAAGTAAAGACAATCCAGTAAAGCATTTAAACATTGCTCTCTTCTAATAATCCTTCTAATACCTTAATGATTGAATCTATTCCCTCTGCCTCAGCCTTGGCAGTGCATTCCAGATTTAAGCATTCACCTGGTAAAAATGTATTTTCCTTCTATCACCTTCATTTCTTGACCTTCATTCTGTGTTTATTAAATCTTGAATCTTCTAGAGGTGAGAAAAGTTTCTCACCGTTTGCTCTGGCTATACACTTTAAGATTATAAATCCACTTTAGATTAAATGGGGCAGAATTTTTAAGTGTGTCCAGGAAAGTTTTCGGAAGGAGTCTGTAGATGGCTCTACCAGGAAAGGGGTTTTATTTGATCTTCCCTTGGGAAATGAGGCTGGGAAAATGGCTGACATATCAGATGGGGAGCACTTTAAGAGCAGATTCCATAAATCTATCAGTTTCAAGACAGTCATTGAAAAATACAAGGATTATCCTTAAGTCAAAGTCCTAAATTGGGAGAAGGCTAATTTCAATAGCATTTGCCAAGAACTCTCAATATTTGTACAGGTGTGGTGATTTACAGGGAAAGGGAAAACTGGCAGTTGGAAGGTTTTTAAAATGAAGTATGAAGATTTCATGGCTAGCATGTTCCTGTTAGAGTCGAGGACACATCTGCCTGAAGAGAATGTCGAGGGCTGGGTCAGGAAAGAGGAGTCATATCTTGATCCCAGGTAACTGGCAACTATGCCATAAAGTCATAGAAGCAGGGGCAGAATGTTACAGCACAGAAACAGGCCCTTTGGCCCACTGCCTCTTTGCCAGCCATCATCCCCATCTATTTCAATTCCACTTTCTTGAAATAATTCACTTTCCCTCTATATCTTGCTTCAAGTCCATGTCAAGATATCTTTTAAATGCTGTTACTGTTCCAGACTCCATCACTTCCTCCACCACTTTCAGATGCCATAAATTCTGTGTGACAACTTTATCCCTCTAATCTCATTTATACCCTGGAATAGAGGAATTTGGTGAGCTCCTATCAGTGGTCTATTGCCCTAGTAGAAGCAATGGGCTTAAGCAAACTATCATAACAGCTCTCAGCCTCCTTCAATCTATGGAAAACAGACTAAGCCTATCCAGTCTCTTCTGATAATTCAAGCCTCCAATCCAAGGAACGTGGTGAATCTTTCTTGCACACTCTTTAGCTTAATCACATTCTCCCTCTAAAACAGGGACCCCTTGCTGAATTGTGTTGGTCCGTGACGCTAAAACAGTTAGGAGTCCCTACTCTAAAATGACCATAACTGCACACAATGCTTCAAGAGGTAGCCAAACCAATCATTTGAGCAACATGACATCCCATCTCTTAAACTTAATGCTTTGATCGATGAAGGCAAGTATACCACACCTTCCTCCTCACTTCCTCCAATTTTTAGGCAACAATGTGCTTTTATACTAAGTTCTTAACAAGCCAAATAAAGTAAGACTACAATTTCTATGGAAGTAGTTGTTAACATAGTTTCACTCATACTTCGTATTACAGCAGATTGAGTTATGGAAATTCTCCTTCTGGGAATTCACAAATTACTCCCAAAAAAAATCCAAGATATGGAAAAAAAGTTCGCTCTCAGAAATATATGTGTTACTTTTTATTTTATTTTTAGCTCACATTTTTGATGTACGTGCAGATAATGTGGCTTTGTGTTATGGATAACCACAATTCAGATTTAGAATCAGAATCAGATTTAATATCACTAGCATACGTTGTGAAATTTGTTAATTTTGTGGCAGCAGTACAATGCAGTTCATGATAAATAAACAAAAAAACTGTATTACAGTAAGTATACATATGTACATTAAATAGTTAAGATAAGTGGTGCAAAAAACAAAAATCTAAAAAAAAGTAGTGTGGTAGTGTTCATGGGTTCAACGTCCATTTAGAAATTGGATGGCAGAGGGGAAGAAGCTGTTCATGAATCATTGAGTTTGTGCTTCAGGCTTCTGTGTCTCCTTCCTGATGGTAGCTATAAGAAGAGGGGCACGTCCTGGGTGTTAGGGGTCCTTGGAAATGGAATTCTCTTTTCTGAGGCATCACTCCTTGAAGATGTCTTGGATATGACAGAAGCTAGAGCCCATGATACAGCTAAAAATTTTACAACCCTCTGCAGCTTGCTATGATCCTGTGCAGTAGATTCCTCCCCCTCCCATACCAGACATTGATGCAGCCAGTCAGAATACTCTCAATAGTACATCTGTATAAGTTTTTGAGTGTTTAAGTGACAAGCTAAATATTCTCAAACTCCTCACGAAACATAGCCACTGTCTTGCCTTCTTTATAGCTTCTTTATGTTGGGACCAGATTAGATCCTCGGAGAGATTGACACCCAGAAACTTGAAATTCAGATCATCTGCCTGGTGCATGGTTCAGAGGTCTGGAGTTATCAGCATGGCCATTACTGATTTAACTCGCACGGGACAAAAGGCTGAAATATGATTTAGATTAGATTGGTCATAAAATGTGGGACAGTAGTAGTTAATATCAGGCACTGCTCTGAACACAGAGAATGGGTCCATTTTAAATTCTGACAAAATGTAACTTACTTCAATAATTTTTCCTCTGATTCATGTGTTCTTGTAGATACAACTCTCTGCCCTAGAAAGCCAGATGGTTCAAATAATTGAACTATCTGTTTGCAATAGCTCCACTGGGTTAGTACTGTACAAATTTTGTAGCACTCCGCAAAAACTTCATGCAACTAACCAACTTGGTAAAATGCTCAGCCAGTTCTGTTATCATTAAATAAATAGCAGACTTTTAATCTCTAATAAGTTTGATGAATTCAAATATATTCTTTTACATGCACTGTATGTAAAATTTTACTTTTTAGAATAAAAGTATGTAAGAGGACTAGGTCGAGAAGACTAACCAATATTGATTACAAATCTAGCCGTTCATTGCCTTTTATTAAAAATGAAATTGGAAAACCATCCCCCAAAAAACTATGATGGAGAATGAATTATCCATCTCCTCTTCAATTTTAATGAGTTATCGACTTTCACTTCCACAGTGTGGGTGGGTCCGGAAGAATCCTTTATTCCTTATCTTCTCATTTTTAATATGGTATTTATACTTTGAGGAGCTATTTCTACTTTCAAAGTGTGAATTCATTTTTTGATATACTGCTGGAAACCAGCTAACAATGAATGTGGTTAACTTCTGGAGGAGATCCGATATTTTTTTAGGCTGTTACATGCTGATGCATTCTTGTACTCTGCATATAAATTGAAAATGAAATGAATCTAGTTCAGATTTATGCAGAGAAAATCATGTAATGCTAGTCTTTTAAATTTATTTAATTAGTAAATGACTTCAATTTATACCCACACAGCGATATAAATGTAATACAGGTTCTCTAGTCATTTGCAAGCAAGCGAATCAGATACGAAGCAGAGAAAGCAGCAAGTTTGTTGTTAGTGACATTATACATGGTTAAGCATTGGGAAATCTTGGAATATGGGGAGAGCTGAGGAAAAGTGAAGAGCCTGGGAAGATAGTTTTGTTGGAGGTGCAAACCTTTCAGAAAATGCTCTTCGAAATCAATGATACACTGGAAAAAGAAATTTCTTTCACCTTCATTCTTAGGAAGGGAATTTTGGGGGAAAGGTCACCATGAGCAGCAATTTGATTGGAAGTGGTATAATACTGGAATCGCAGGTAGGTTTGTCCAGATAAGGATAGTAAAACTTATTGCCTAAGGAATATTAATGAAAAAAGTTCAAATTTGAAAAAATAGAATATAGAACACATAGAGTACAGCACCAGAACAGGCCCTTTGACCCACAATGTTTTGTATATTAATTAAACCAATGCCCATTCATATAACTCTCTTGTATTTGCCTCCATCATCATCCCTGGAAGCACATTCTATGCACTCACCGCTCTCTGTGCTAAAATCCAGCTTACACATTTCCTTTGAACTTACCCACCCCCCCACACCACCTGAAATACATGCTCTCATTAGACATTTGAGCCTGAGATAAAAATACTTGCTGTTTATTTATGTCTCTCATAACTTGAAAAACTCTGCCACTCCAGAGAAAATATTACAAGCCTCATGAACAGCACATAGAAATGTATTCTCTCAAAAGGGAGTGATGAAGGTTTGATCATTAAAGATTTTAAAGTTAAAATAGTTGCATATTGGTAAGATTAGGAATTGAGTGTAGGGGGAGCTATCACAGCAGAGGAGTTGAGTTCTGCATTGATCAATGATGATCATATTAAATGGGAGTGTAAACTTGAAAGGTCTGGTGACTTAATCCTGCTCTTCCTTCCTGCGTACCTGATCCCATTCACAAGAACCAGAACGTCATCCCAGATATGATGTACTAATCTAATTTTTAGCAGTGGGCAATTAAATAACTAGTGTGAAAAGAAGGAGGATCCTTTCTCCATACTCAAGGATGGTGTTTTTCAGTGCAATAGGGCAAATGACAATGCTAAAGTTCAAAGTAAATTTATTATCGAAGTACATCACCATATACATATTTAAAGTTATGAGGGGGATAGATAGAGCTGACGTGGATAGGTTTTTTCCATAGAGAGTAGGGGAGATTCAAACAAGAGGACATGAGTTGAGAGTTAAGGGGCAAAAGTTTAGGGGTAACATGAGGGGGTATCTCTTTACTCAGAGAATGGTAGCTGTGTGGAATGAGCTTCCAGTAGAAGTGGTAGAGGCAGGTTCGATATTGTCGTTTAAAGTAAAATTGGATAGGTATATGGACAAGAAAGTAATGAAGGGTTATGGGCTGAGTGCAGGTTGGTGGGACTAGGTGAGAGTAAGCTTTCGGCACGGAGTAGAAGAGCTGAGAGGGCCTGTTTCCATGCTGTAATTGTTATATGGTTATATTACTCTGAGATTCATTTTCTTGCAGGAATTCACAGTAGAACAAAGAAATAAAATAAAATCAATGAAAATCTGCACACAAACAAAACTTGACAAAACAACCAAGGTGCAAAAGAAGAAATTGAGTGCAAATACAATATTACTAATGATAATAGATAAATAGACAAATAAATAAATAATACTGAGTATGTGAGTTGTAGAGTGCTTGAAAGTGAATCCATAGGTTGTAGAATCAGTTCAGAGTTGAAGTGCGCAAAGTTGTTCATGCTGGTTCAGGAGCCTGGTGACTGAAGGATAATAGCTGTTCCTGACCCTAGAGCTGTGGGACCCAAGGCTCCTATACTTCCTTCCCAAACAGAACAGTGAGAAGAGAGCATAGCCTGGATGATGAGGGGTTCTTGATGATGGATGCTGCTTCTTTTGGCAGCAATACTTGCAGATGTGCTCAAAGGTGTTGACTTTTCAGCCAGGGTACCTGAACAGATGACCTCTCTCCTGAGGGTCCCACTCAGTTCTTCACATTCATTCTTCTTTCACAGCTCCTGCCCACTGGAGGACCTCCAGATCATAAATGTCACTGATATCCCATCTAAGTCACAACTTTAGGAGTCTAGGCTCAACCTACAGTCAAACTTGTAAAACTGCTTGAACGTTTTTAATTTCAGACTGTCACAAAAAAAATTTAAAGAAATAAATTAAAATAAAAATATAAAATGACTAAGAAGTTAAAAATAAAGAGATTAATGCATGGGAGAACAATTGAATGACTTAAATTAACTCAATCAAATAAAGAAATTTAAATTAGCCGAATTTTACCCTTTTCCCTCAAGTATTTTCTCCCTATTGAACTGAAAAGAGTTGCTGAGCCAGGTAAAACTTGCACAGGATGGGAGGGTAGATTTGTCAGTGTAATTGATGAGAAACTGTTGGGTTTCATACCAGGGTTTGATGGTAGTGCATTGGTTAAATTACTAAAATAGCGATCAACGTATCCATTAAAAATTCCAAGACAGTGAATTCAACACTCAGTATCCCCCGGATTCAATTAATCATGCATTTTTTAAAAATTACCACAAGATTTCCAGATTATTTCCATGACTCTTTATGACATAGAAGGAGACTAGTTGAGCCCAATGAGTCCATGATGGTGCACAAACCAATTCCAATAACACGTTGATTTCCCAGTATTCGATCCACCCCAATTCCCGTCAGCTCTCCCAGAGTCGTAATCGTAATCAGGTTTAATATCACTGGCAAATGTGAAATTTGTTGTTTTGTGCAGCAGTACATAATTTTAAAAAACTATAAATTACAGCAAGAAATACATACAGAATATATATTTTTAAAAAGTTGTGCAAATGAGAACAAAAAAAAGAGAAAAAAATAGTGTGGTATTGTACATGAGTGTATCACTTGCCTACCAACTGGGCAATGGGCAATTGACAATTAAGCTGCCAACCTGTGTATTCTGAAAAGCAGAGAAGCTGGTGAAAAGCCATGCATACATAGAGATGAAGTGAAATCTCTAAATAGACAGCATCAGAGGTCAGGATTGATCCAGCCTGCAAGGCAGCAGCTCTACAAAAAGGAGATATTGGATACTTGGAAAGGTGCAAAAGCCCATCTGGTTTGCCAATGTCCTCGGGGAAGAAAATCTGCTATTTTTACCAAGTTTGGTTACCTGTGACTAGAAATCCATCATTATAGTTGGATCTAAGATGACCACTACTTATCCTCGCCGATGCACCTGTACTAATGGCAGTATCAGATTCATTATTTTCACATGAACTGAAATACAGTAAAAAAATGAGAAAATCTGCAGATGCTGGAAATCCAAGCAATACACACAAAATGCTGGAGGAACTCAGCAGGTCAGGCAGCATCTATGGAACAGAGTACAGTCGACATTTTGGGCTGAGACCCTTCTTCAGAAACAAAAAAAATTGCTTTTCATGCCATCCACTCAGAGCATTCCAGACATAAGGGCCTAGTGTATCCAAGATGGCGGCGCGACGCGGCTTGCAGCAGCCACTCCGGAACTGATTATCTGTTATTTGTGAAGTGGGGTGCCGTGCGCAATCATAATCGATTGAAAACGGATGTGGAAGCACGGAGAAACATCGGGAAATTCCAGGAAGACCTTCTTTGTTGCTGCTGCTGCTGTGAGGTCCGGGACTGTGCTGGGAAGAACAGGCCCCCAGTCCTCGGGTTCGCGTTGCTGATGGCCGTTGGCAGGGGCGTCTTAATACGCTTGGCAGAGGATGGTGCTCGGAGAAGCTGTGCCGGAGGGGATGGTCGTTGGCTCGGAGGTTCAACAGACTCGGAGTCCTTTCGACGGACTCAGGTAGCTTTTGGTGTGTGCTGTGTCTGCGAGGCTGGTTTCGACGGAGCTTCCATTGAGTGCTACATCTGCGAGGTTGAGTCGGGCAGCACCTTGGAAGTCCATAGCGGGGGTATTCCCTTCTGCCGCTGGCATGGGATGGTGAGTCTGTCAGGACCCTGGGGATTTGTGGAAACTGTGGTGATTTCTTTTGAACTTACAGTCCTTTAACATCTTGGACTATTTTTACTGTGCCCATAGTCTTTTTTATCAATTATGCTATTGTTTGCATTGTTGTAACTATATGAACTATATGTTGTAACTATGTGGTTTTGTGCAGGTCTTGTAGCTTTAGTTTTTGGTCTTGTTTTGTCTGATGGGTTTGGAGCTCCTTTCCGGGGAACGTGCTAAGACGGTAGCGCGATATTAATATGCAGCAGCCTCTCCAGTCTCTGGATTGGGAATTGCCAAACATTACGTGGATTTTCTGGTGTAGTCTGTTTTGTCATATGCTTTTGTGATATCATTCTGGGGGAACGTTGTCTCATTTTTTAAGTGCATTGCATTTGTGGTTTCTAAATGACAATAAACTGAATTTGAATCTGAATCTGAATCTGAAGAAGTACAAAGAGGTAAAAAAGGAGAAAAAGAATAACAGTATGCAGAAAATGGTATTATGGTTATTTGTCCACAACAGCATTGGTACAAGTCATCTTCATAAAGCCTTAGTGGAGACAAATTCCTGTCTTCACACTGAGGACAACTTCTATCATAATAATAATAAAACTACAGTATACTAAATGAGATAAGCTATGAGTATATGTGTTGGCACTAAACTGGGCATCTATGAAGTGCTGTAGTCTAGCAGCAAAATGAATGGCACAGTCTATGACTTGACTACCAGGCATGTCCTTCACCCTATGATTTATATGGAGACATGGACTCGATTTAGTTTAAAGAGCAGTGCAGAAGTGCATGCTGGAAGAAGCGACAGACATACTTATAAGGGAGCTGTCTGCCTAGGAAGGCTGCGGCACAGGCATATAAACATGCAAACTGAAAACTCATAAACCAATTGACTTAGCGAATCTCTGAAGTCCCATCATATCTGTTATGACCTCGGCCCCCTCCTTTGTGAGAATCGCAAGAGCCCTAGTCAAGGGGGGGTCAACTGACCCAAGAGGGGGAGAGACGTGCTGAATAGACACAGGAAATGGGAGAGAGAGAGAGGGAGACGTGCGGAAGATCACGTTCTCCCGAGAAGCAGAATAAAGGCGACATTGACTATTGTCTCATGAAGACCACGTGAAAAGCCCTCGGGCAAAGTGGGCTGGTTGAGAGAGAGATCACATCACCTGCAACCTGATTGACACCTGCGATCCCGTGAAGAAGTATAAAGGAGGGTCTGAGGGGGGGGAACCCTCAGACGCACCAAGGATGCACCAAGGAAGCACGATACCGATTCCCGTGGGAGCGGGAAGCCATTTTGAAGGAAGCCACGTGCGTTAGATTCCAAATTTTGAATCTATGGCTAGAACCAACGGAAGACCGCTTTTAACTAACAATGGGGAAGCCTGCTCCCCTGATTCCAAGGATTTTCTCTGTAAAGACAATGGGCAAGTGTTTATCCTTTCTCAACCATCTCTCTCTCTCTCCACAACATGAAAGCCCAGCGGTTCCCAAAAGGGAAAAGCCTGCAGACTTCTGAGTGACTCTTTATATTTCAATTGGACTCAGTATTATCCCCTAGACAACTATAGAGCTTATTTCTGATTGATTATGATTACACCGGTGTTTTAGATTGAGTTTTGACGATGTATATGATCTGAATGTTTTGTATTAACCATACGTTTGTGCCCTTTTTTGAATAAAACGTTTGAAAATAGTAGCATCCGACTCAGCTGATCCCGTTATCTTTGCTGGTAAGTTACCTGGTTACGAGGTTACGTAACATATCTAATTGTGAAATAAGTGCTGATGCTAGAAATCTGGAAGAGAAACAGAAGATGCTGGAAACACTCAGATAATATTCACAGTAGCAGCCTACCCCTGTTCCTATTTCTTATGCTCTTTATGTTCTGATAGGGGAGGAGAGTAGACCATGGGAGATAGACAGAAAGGGAATGAGCAGGGGCACCGGGGGAAATGATACACAGGTAAGGTGAGGAGGGTGTCAGGTGGGGGGGGGGGGGGAAATAGAAGAAGAGGAAAGTGGGAGGGGCAAGATTTGCCAGAAATCAATGTTCGTACCATCAGGTTGGAGAATGAGGTGGAATATGAGGTGCTGCTTCTCCAACATGAGAGTGGCCTCATCGTGGCAGCAGTAGAGAAGGCCATGGACCAACATGTCAGAATGTGAATTGCGAATGGAATTAAAATGGTTAGCCACCAGGAAACCCTGCTTTTTTTTGTGGGTGGAGTGAAAGTACTCAGCAAAGCAGTCTCCCTATCCACATCCGTCCTCATCGATGTAGAGGACGCTGCATTGGTTGCACCAGATGCAGTACACAACCCCAATAGATTTGCAGGTGAAGTGTTGCTTCACTTGAAAGAACTACTTGAAGCCCTGAATAAAGGTGAGGGAGGAGGTGAATTGGCAGTTGTAGCACTTCTTCTGCCTGCAGAGATAAGTGCCAAGAGGGAGATTAGTGGGGATGGAATAATGGACAAAGGATTCATGCAGGGATTGATCCCTGCAGAAAGTAGAGTGTGGGGTGTGAGGTAGGTAAAGAAGTGTTTGGTGGTAGGATCCCACTGAATGTGACAGAAGCTGTGGAGAATAATGTGCTGGATGCCAAGGCTATTGGGGTGGTACATAAGGACAAGAGGAACTCTGTCCCTATTAAGGCAGCGGGAAGATGAGGCACGGACAGATGTCGGAGAAATCAAGAAGTTGTGGGTGAGAGCAGCATCAATGGTGGAGGAAGGGAATCCTCATTCTTTGAAGAAGGAGGACATCTCTGATGTTCTGGAAAGTAAAACCTCTTTCTGGGAACAGGTGTGTTGGAGGCTCTTTCCACACTTGACATTTCAGCTTCCGGCATATTCACATATTGTGAATGGTTACTTCAGTGTCTGAGCAGCATCTGTGGGGAGGTGGGAAAGAATTCAGTCTGAAACATCAACAATTCCTTCCTCCCCACAGATGCCGCAAGTCTCCTTGCCCCCATTCTAACAACTTTCTACAGGAGCACCTTCAAGAGTGTCCTGGATTATTTTCCAGCACACTGATACAGTAGTCAAATTGAAGGCTTCTCGATTTACTACGTGAACCGAACTGGTGATATGAAAAGGGAGAAGGTGGAGGTGTGTGTTTCATGATAATCTCTTGGTGGTGCTGCAATGTGGTGGCTTTCTTGAACCCATATTCTCCTCACCTTGAACACCTAATGGTCCAATGCCATCTGTTCTATTTATCTAGGGAGCTCTCCTCCATAATCCTGACTGCAGTTTACATAACACCAGCAGCCGACTATAATCAAGCGCTTGAAATTCTGCATGATGTCATCTCTAAACAAGAAACAGACTACCCAAACACATTTCAAATCATAGTCAGGGGCTTCAAACAAGCTTGTTTGAAGAAAACCCTGCCCAATTCCTATCAGTGTATTGCCTGTAGCACCAGAGATCCCATCTCATTTGAACACTGTTATGCTGAGATAAGAAATGCCTGCTGCCAGACCACATTTCAGTAAACCGGATCACTTGACTGTCCTTTTTCTACCTGCAAATAGGCAGAGACTGAAGACCAAAGCTCCAGAGATTAGGACAACCAAGAAGGTGGTCACAGGAGGGAGAGGAGTGGCTACGTGATTGCTTTGAGTCAGTGGATTGGGCCATGTTCAAGGATTCATCTGTGGATCTGAATAGATACAACTATGGTTGTAACGAACTTTATTAAAACAGTTGTAGATGAGTGCTTTCCCACAAAATCATTCAGAGTCTTCCCCAATCAGAAGACTTGAATGAACCATGGGATCTGCAATCTGATGAAAGCCAGATTAAAGGCTTTCAAGTCTGTTGACCAAGAAAGTTACAAAATTTCCAGGTACGATCTCCAGAAAGTCCTTTCTTGGAGAAGTAGCAATTCTGGACTAAACTTGAATCAATGAAGGATGCTCACCAGTTGTGGCAGAGCTTGAATAATATCACCTCTCATAAAGTTAAAACAGGTGATTGAGGTGAAAACAGGGCTTCGATTCCAGATGAGCTCAATGCCTTCTATGCACATATTCACCATTAAAATATGGAGGAACCAACATGAACTCCTATATCCCCCAATCATCTGATGATATCAGTCTATGAGGTAGACCAGTGAGCAGTCTTCAGGAGGGTGAACCCACGAGAAGCATCCAGCCCAGAGGGGTTCCTGGCTGAGTGGTAAAGACCTGTGCTGATCAATTAGCTGGAGTTTTTGCTGAGATTTTTAACCTCTCACTTCAGCAGTCTGAGGTACCCACCTGTGTCAAGCAGGCCTCAATTATACTGGTGACCTGCCTCAAAGACTATTGCCCAGCTGTACTTACATCCACAGTGATGAAGTGTTTACAAATTTCACAGTTCAAAGCAAAAGTTCACCATACACAACCCTGAGATTAATTTTCTGGAACAATCTAGAGTATAATAATGATAACAGAGAAGTTGGTGATGAAACGTATCAGCTCCTGCCTGAGAAGCAACATAGATCTGCTTCAATTTGCCTACCGGAATAACAGGTCCACAGCAGATGCCATTTCATTGGGTCTACTCTCAACCCTGGAACATCTGGACAGCAAAGGTGCATACATCAGGATGCTCTTTACTGAGTACAGTTCAGCATTCAATGCCATCATCCCCTCAAAACTAATCAATAAACTTCAAGACCTTAGCCTCAAAACCTCCTTGTGCAATTGGATCCTCAATTTCCTCATTTGCAGAGCCCAGTCAGTTTGGATTGGCAACAACATCTCCTCCAGGATCACTTTCAGCACAGGTGCAGCACAAGGCTGTGTGTTTAGCCCCCTGCTCTACTCACTTTACACTTACGACTGCGTGGCTAAGCGCAGCTCCAATGGCATATTCAAGTTTGCTGATGACGCTACTGTCCTGGGCCAAATCATAAAGGTGGTGACGAATTAGCATATAGGAGGGAGAATGAGGCCAGAGGAAGATCAGAGGAGGAAGGGGTCAGCAACTTTAAATTCCTTGGTGTTCTTATTTCAGAGGACCTGTTCTAGGTCTAGCACCTAAGTGCAATTATGAAGAAAGCACAGCAGTGCCTCTACTTTCTTAGGAGCTTGAGGAGATTCGGCATGACATATAAAACTTTGACAAACTTCTATAGATGTACAGTGGAGAGTACATTGACTGGCTGCATCACAGCCTGATATGGAAACACCGATGCCCTTCAATAGAAAATCCTACAAAAAGTAATGGATACAGCCCAGTCCACCACAGGTAAAGCCCTCCCCACAACTGAGCACATCTATTTTACAGGAAAGCAGCATCCGTCATCAGGAATCCCCCACCTCCAGGGCACGCTCGTTTCTTGCTGCTGGCATCAGGAAGAGAGTATAGGAGCCTCAAGACTCACACCACCAGGTTCAGGAACAATTACTACCCCTCATAGCTAACTACAAAGGAGCATTGTTGAGGATCCCTACACCCATCCTATAATCTCTTTGATCGACTACCATCAGGAAGGAGGTACAGAAATATCATGATTAAAACTACCCAACTGGGTGACAGCTTTTTCCCTCAGGCTGGTTGTATGAATGTACATTCAGATGATGATATACTTGAACTTGACTCACCGAGTTCCTCCAGTAAATTGTTGGTTGCTGCAGATTCCAGCATCTGCAGTCTGTTGTGTTGCCTGTGAATGATTGTTTTAGAATGTTCCTTCCATCCTCTTCCAGGTTAATTGTTTTGAGAATAAGGAATATAAAGAGTTCAGTGAACAGCACTTCACTTGTTCATGTATAAGAGCTCTGAATAGCCCCCTACCCCACCTCCAAATCAGTTTAATAGGAACCTGGCCATCTTGTTAACCTGGAACAGGAAAAGCTGTTTGTAGAATGATGCAGCTAGATAAACTGTTGTCTCGACAATCAAAAGGACAGTTCAAAAGAAAGATGTTTACTATCACAATTTACAGCACACAGTTAATTGGTAAAGCTTCTCTGCTTCTGTTTTTGAACCCTGTTCTTCAGTATTGTATATCTGCCTTCGATCTCGTCAGCATCCACATCCCTTTTTTTGAATCCAACCACAAAAGCTGCACTTCTCTGCTTATCTAACAGAATTTCATTCAGCTTGATTGGATTAATGAATTAAGGAATAATAGGCCTCCAATGTGATTTACATCCATTGATTAAATGTCAGGTTTGAAAAGGAGCCGGTTAAATTATGGCAGACATACAGAATAGAGCTAAGGAGGTTGTAACCTTATTTAATGCAGCTACTTGTCAATCCACCGTGTTACTTATAAAGTAGTTTGTCGCATTAAATGCTTAAAATCCACCTAGAGATTCTTTAACTCTCAGCTTTCTACATCAGTGAAAGTTTTCACGAGATTTTCTTGTCTCTATGTGGAACTGAGGATGTAGTCTGCAACTAACAGGCTCCTTCATCAGCTATGACTGGCCTCATGGCTGTGAACTCATTTTTCTGAAACTTACTTCTAAATGTTTTGTGCTTACTTTTTATCGTTTGCACCACTTGTCCCTTTTTTGGCACATTGATTGTTTTTTAGTCTTTTCTTAAATGGGTTCCTTTGGGTTTTGTCTGGCGGCTGTCTGTGAGGAGAGGAATCTCTGTATAGAGAATACATAATTTGATAATAAACATACTTCAAAGTTTTGCATTTACCAGCTTGTTTAACAAACGAGTGGTTCTTCACAATAGTCCATTCTGTTTGCATAGCCTTTGGTAACTAAAGCAGTACTTTCTCTGGATGGTATCCCAGTGCAAACTGATGAGCAGCAAATTAACATTTAAACTAAATGTATTAGTTTAAATGTTAATTAAATATTGGGCTCAGTTCTGGTCGCCTCTTTATAAGAAGGATGTGGAGAGTTTAGAGTGCTGCTGAGGAGATTTACTAGAATGTTACTTGGACTAGAGGGCATGCCTTCTGCAGATCGATTGAATAAACTAGGCCTTTTCTCTTTGGAGCAAAGGAGGATAAGAGATGGCCTCATAGAGATATGTACAGATGAGAAGAGGCATAGCCAGAATAGATAGCCAGAGACTTTTTCTCAGGGTAGAAATGACTAATACAAGGGAGCATAATTTTAAGGTGATTGGACGAAAGTATTGGAGGAACATCACTGGTAAATTCTTCATACAGAATAGTAGGTGCATGGAACATCCAGCCAGAAGTGATGGTAGAGCAGATACATTAGGGACATTTCAGAAATTCTTGGATATACTTATGGATGACAAAAAGTGGAGGGTTTTGTGGGAGGGAAGATTTAGATTGATCTTTGAGCACATTGAAAGGTCAGCACAACATTATGTAATGTCTGAATTAAACATTACTGTGCTGTAATGACCTATGTTCTATGTAAACAAATGTTAAGTAATGGCCAACTCCACAGGGATTCCTATTGTCAAATTTGCTAATGCCTTGGAAAGGTTCCTAATCCAATATTATCTTTAACTAGCGAAATAAATGTTGAATTTTCCAATTTTGGGTAAGTTCAAGTTTACTTGAATTTCAAGCATACATGTGTATACAATTAATTCAAACAATGTTCTTCCAGAGCCAGGGTGCACAACAAATTACATACAGTCACACGCAGCACACAGAAAAAATCACTCCCCCTAGGTTTTTTTATTCATCTTTACAACTCCCTGCCCCCACCCAATGGTTACCTAGATTCACTACCTTCCCCTCCCTGGTTCCATCTCCCAATCACCCATACACCCATCCACCTGGATTTTCTCTCTCTTGGCCTACCTGTCTCACGCTATCTCTCATCTTGTTCCATCTGCCCATCAATCATCCCATATCTGATTCAAAATTACCACCTTCCATTAAACTGGGAAAAAAAAATGTTCAGAAGAGATTTGCAAACCCTCAAGGCACTGATCTAGAGAAAGAGATTGAGCAGGTTGGAACTTTATTCATTGCAGCATAGGTGAAAATAGGGTGACCTTAAAGAGATGTAGAGTGAGAGGGAAGAGGTTTAATCAGATCCTGAGGGGCAATTATTTTACCCAAAGAGTCGTGAAACATAAAACGAGCTGCCTACATTTAACAACATTTAAGAGAAATTTGGACAATTATATGTATATGAAAGGCTTTGGGAGATATGAGTCGAACAAAGGCAAATGGGAAATTTTTAAGTTGTCATGGATGGCATAGACCAGATGGACCTGATGTTTGTCTCACTTTCCTCCTCATCTCCCCTTCCCCCACCAGCTACACACTTATCTGTTTCCACTTCCTCATCTCCCTCCCCACCTTGGCTCTAGCTCCCATCAGCCTCCATCTCACCTAGTTCCACCAATCGATTATTAGATTCACAAACTTAGACCGACTGCAAGCAAACCCATCCACGCCAGCCAAGATGCCTATCTATGCCAATGTTCTTTGTCTGCATTTGGGCTATATCTCTAACTATTTTAAAATCCATACACTTGTCCAAAGATCACCCCTCAGACTACAGACTACACTCATCCCTTGTAATTCAAGTCCTCCAGATCGAGCATCGTACCAGTGCATCATTTTGCACCAATCACATCTTTCCTATAGATTGGCAACCAGGACAAAGCATACTAATCTAAGTGTGTCCTCACCAACAGTTTGCTTGTTTGTAAAATACATCCCAAATTTGTTAGTCTGTGTCTTGCTTGATGAAGGCAAGCATATCATACACATTCATCACCCCTCAATGTACATGTATCACTATTGTCAGAAAACTATATACTTTTCCCCAAGTTCTCACTGTGCATTAACTGCTATTCACTGGCCTGATTTAACCACAAAATGCATAATTTCACACTTGCCTGAATTGAATTCATCTGCCATTTTATTGCCTATTCTCCCAATTGATGGTTATTCCATTGTAACCTGAGCCAAACTTCTTCATTGTCCACTATACCATCAGGTTTGGTGTCAGTCTATGTCTCAATCATCCCTCTCACCTCAGAATCAGATTCATATTCATTTTATTTATCATGTGCACAGTACAGTGAATCATATACTCACTGGCAACCTTACAAGGTACACGTGTACACATGCTTGTAATGCAAACATCTAATCAGCCAATCATGTGGCAGCAACTCAATGCATAAAACCATGCAGATCTGGTAAAGAGGTTAAGTTGTTGTTCAGACCAAACATCAGAGTGGGGAAGAAAAGTGATCTAAGTGACTTTGACCGTGGAATGATTGCTGGTGGCAGATGGGGTGGGTTGAGTATCTGAGGAAGTGCTGATCTCCTGGGATTTTCATGCACCACAGTCTCTAGAGGCTACAGAGAATGGTG
Source organism: Hemitrygon akajei (assembly GCF_048418815.1). NCBI lineage: Eukaryota > Metazoa > Chordata > Chondrichthyes > Myliobatiformes > Dasyatidae > Hemitrygon > Hemitrygon akajei. The sequence continues at coordinate 149,406,038 of NC_133131.1, forward strand.
AGAAAACCAAAAAGAAAACATCCAGTGAGTGGTAGCTCTGTGGGCAAAAATGTCTTGTTAATGAGTGAGGTCAGTGGAGAATGGCCAGACTGATTCAAGCTGACATGAGGTGACAGAAACTCATATAACCATGCATTACAACAATAGTGTGCAGAAAAGCATCTCTGAGAACTACAACACTGTGAAAGCTGATGGATGGGCTACAGCAGAGGAAGACCATGAGCATGAACTCAGTGGCCTCTTTATTAAATACAGGAGGTACCTAGTACAAAGTGGAGATTCAATCAGAAGCGAAAGGAAAAGCACAGATGATGCCTCTGAAAAATTCATCACCTTTATAGCCGAGGAAAGAGAAATTCTTCAGATAAGAATAAACCAATCAACAATTGCACAATTACATCACATGGGTAATGTGCTAACACTTAGCCAATGAAAGATCACCACACACATGCACACTCTTTGACCTTCAACCCCTGGACAGGTCAGCTCTAGTCTCCAGTCTTCAGCCCCAGTGGACTTACAGACTCATGGGCTATGGCCATTGGACCTCATGTTCTGGACTTCTGATTGACTGTCTATACTGACCATCTTCCCTATATATTCTCAGGCATGATGCAGGACTTTAGCCAAATATGTCAAAGATTGCTGAGTTTCTCCAGGTTCCAGCATCTGCATTTTCTTATATATGCAGACGAGTATCACAACAGGTCAGAGTACAGAAGTTAATGTGATGTAAAGATACCTGTGTCTTGGACTTTCATTGATTTTAGTCTTTCCTTCTCTTTCATCCCATTGCTCTGGTACCTGGTAACTTCAGTGACCAAAGCTGATTTTCTCTCCAATTAATGAATACTCATTACTCTACTTTCCAATTAGAACGTGCTGAGAATAGCATAAAATTATGATGATCATGAAACAATTTCTTCCATCAGAGCACTGCATCTTTACCCAAATCTGCCAACATCACTGCTTGCTTGTTCGAGCTGAGACTGCCCATCTGCTGCTGAAGTTAACTAGGCCATTAAAGCAAGCTTTCAAATCCTTCACAAAATCTCCAATCAACAGCTCCACATTAGCTCTTAAAATTGAGAAAACCCTTATCCATAAAGTCATCACTTTGTGATTTGGTTGCTTGAGTCCTCTTTTCATAAACCCCATATTTCAAAAAGCCAAGAGGTTTACTGTGTTTAAAAGATAAGACAGGTTCCCCAGAATGATGCTGTCTGGAGGGTTAGGTTGTGAAGATTAGTCTTATAAAATTGGAACTGTAAGATCCTGAGATTGTGTGTGACATTGTATATGCCTTGATGTCTTAACCATAGAACCAATGGAACACTACAGCACAGTACAGGCCCTTCAGCCCTCCATGTTGTGCTGACCCATATAATCCCTAAAAAAATTACTAAACCCACACTACCCCATAACCCTCCAATTTTCTTTCATCCATGTGCCTGTCTAAGAGGCTCTTAAATACCCCTAATGTTTTAGCCTCCACCACCATCCTTGGCAAGTCATTCCAGGCACTCACAACCCTCTGTGTAAAAAACTTACCCCTGATGTCTCCCCTAAACTTCCCTCTCTTAATTTTGTACATATGCCCTCTGGTGTTTGCTATTGGTGCCTTGGGAAACAGGTACTGACTATCCACCCTATCTATGCCTCTCATAATCTTGTAGACCTCTATCAAGTCCCCTCTCATCCTTCTACACTCCAAAGAGAAAAGTCCCAGCTCTGCTAGCCTTGCATCATATGACTTGTTCTCTAAACCAGGCAACATCCTGGTAAAAAGGTCTCGAGTCAATACCTCTTTGGGCACATAGTGATTGGCATGTGCTGTGCTTGAAGAACTATAGTTAAATATTTTGTTAAAATTACTGATTTTTATTTTCAACTTTATGTTCCAGATTCCCACTCTAGAGAGACCAATTGATCACCTCTCAAAATTAGACTCTGACATGAATCTCTAAACATTGGCCATGGGCTCATTAATTGTGACGGGTTTTTTTTTGCCACGGAAGAATTGATGTGTGAGAAAATAGTGAAAAAACTGAGTTCTTCATAATTTAAATGATTTGCTATCTTTATCAGATGTATATTTTAATACACCTCATTTTTCTTGGAGCTTTGGAAGTATGCATAACTCTTAAGGCTAAAGATGATAGGGGCAATTTGCTGTGCACATTTTGCACAAAGCAAGGCTCACTATAATTCAGTTTATTTGCATTGCATCATAAATTGCAGAATTTCTGATGACTGGGAGTACATTATATATTTTAGAAATGGAGTACCCAATGCTAATAAATCTAAGCAAATTATTTTGGTAATGAAAGGATACCATGAATGTATATTGGTACCTATCTTAGAGCTCAGGATATGTTCTCCTGAACAAGAGCACTAAACAGGTTCATTATAGCATTATAAAGTTATTGACTGCACTGTTATAGACTCAGCCACTTGTGGCACAGACACATCAGCTAGGACACCTTCAAGATGGTGGCTGCATCATTAAAGACCCTCACCATTTAGGACATGCCATCTTCATGTTATTACCATCAGGGAGAAGACACAGGAGTCTGAAGACCCACTCTCAACATTTTAAGATCAGCTCTTCCTCTCTGCCATTAGATTCCTGAATAGTACTGCATATGAACCCATGAACACGATCTCAATCGCATTTTACATGATTTTTGTAACTGATAGTAAATCTTACGTCTGGCATCATACTGTTGTCACAAAACAAGATTCACAACATACAGTATGGCAGTGATAATAAGCCTGATTCTGATTCTGTAGTGCTGGGAATATGGGAGAATTCCAGCAAGGTTCAACACAGCACTGAAAATAGCAGCTGGCATTGTAAGGCCCAGTGCAGCTGGTGAGATGAGGGGCTTATAGTAGATCTCTGGTCAGTATGGTGAAGGTGGCCATTCCTAGGGACGTGCATCATCTGTTCCAGTCTGCTTAGATCTTGCACTTTCTCAAATCATTTTCTGCTTGATTTGTTGGAGTAGGTATTGATCGCTCCTGGCAGTGGGCTTAGAGGAGCTAGGACTTCATGCTAGGTTCTCAGCATTGTTGAGGTTGATAACTTTTTCAGTGGGCATATGGGCACATGCCTGTGAGGATTCAGACTGAAGGACTTACAGCACCATGACTGATCTGTTCTCTCCCAGGTATGGAGTTTCAAAGAAGAAATAATGTATCTCCAGGATTCTTTCATAATTATCCATGGGTTATAGTTTTGGTCTCAAAATTATCAACAAAATATTGAGGCTAATTAAGGGCAAAACATATTCTCTGCTTTTGTCTGGTAAGATAACATAAAGATATGAGGAATGTATGTAAAATTATAGACGTGAGATTCTGCAGATCCTGGAAATCTAGAGTAACATGCACAGAATACTGGAAGAACTCAGCAAGTCTCAGTTTCTGATGAAGGGTTTCAGCCAAAAATGTTGTATGTTTATTGTCTTCCATAGGTACTGCCTAACCTGTTGAGTTCCTTGAGCATTTTGTGTGTGTTGCTTGTAAAATTACTTTGATTTCTTTTCAAGGCTCCTTACGTTCAACTTTTGCTTCCAACTTGCCTTACAAATTGACAATAGATTTACTTTGAACTTTGAACTTTTGATTTTCCATAGGTGCTGAAGCTGCTGTCATCGTTGAAGTTTGGGAGTCATTGCTTTTGACTTTCCCTCTCTGGTTCCACACAGCTCTGCTGCCATTGTTTCTGCTCTGTTTAACCATCATTTAATTACAGATTAGCACATCCTGAGAAACAGCCTCTCCCTGTGGACTCTCTCTACACTTCTCACTGCCTTGATCAAGCTGCCAACATAATCAAGGACCCTGCCCATCCCTCACATTCTGACTTCTTCCCCCATCCAATGCGACAGAAGATGGATGTACTGTCATGTACAGTACAGTACATGATATGTTGTACTGTCAGGCTCCAGGAAAACTTCCATTCTGCTGTTATATGACTGTTGAAATAACCTCTTGGGTGGATAACTTCACTTATATCAACACTGAACTGGTCTCTGAGCAAAACCTATGGACTCACTTTCAAGGTCTCTACAACTCATGTTCAGAGTTTTATTTATTTATTATTACTATTTGTTGTTTTGTATTTGTACAGTTTGTCTTCAGTACATTAGTTGCTTGTGTAGTTGCGTGTGGATTTTCATTGATTCTATTGTATTTCTTTGTTCTGCTGTGAATGCCTGCAAGAAAATGAATCTCTGAGTAGTATGTGGAGACATACACGTACCTTGTTAATAAATTTTCTTTGAACTCTTGTATAATACGATAGACTCTTGACCTCACAATCCACTTCATCATGACCTTGCACTGCATTTTCTCTGTATCTGTAACATTATATTCTGCATTCTGTTGTTCTTCTTTGCATTATCTCAATGTATTGATGTGATCAAATTATCTGCATGGACAGCAGGCAAATCAATGTTGTAACTGTACCTTGGTACATGTGTCAATTATAAACTAATTTACCAATTTACCAATTTAATTTCCAACAGGATCCCACTACCAAGCACATCTTTCTCTACCCCCCTATTTCTGCTTTCTGCAGGGATCGCTCCCTACACGACTCCCTTGTCCACTCGTCCCCCCCATCCCTTCCCACCCATCTCCCTCCTGGCACTTATCCTTGTAAGCGGAACAAGTGCTACACCTGCCCTTACACTTCCTCCCTCACCACCATTCAGGGCCCCAGACAGTCCTTCCAGGTGAGGCGACACTTCACCTGTGAGTCAGCTGGTGTGGTATACTGTGTCTGGTGCTCCTGGTGTGGCCTTTTATATATTGGTGAGACCCGACGCAGACTGGAAGACCGTTTCGCTGAACACCTACGCTCAGTCCGCCAGAGAAAGCAGGATCTCCCAGTGGCCACACATTTTAATTCCACGTCCCATTCCCATTCTGATATGTCTATCCATGGCCTCCTCTACTGTTAAGATGAATCCACACTAAGGTTGGAGGAACAACATCTTATATACCGGCTGGGTAGCCTCCAACCTGATGGCATGAACATTGACTTCTCTAACTTCCGTTAATGCCCCTCCTCCCCTTCTTACCCCATCCCTGACATATTTAGTTGTTTGTTTTTTTCTCTCTCTCTACCCATCACTCTGCCTGTTCTACATCTCCCTCTGGTGCTCCCCCCTCCCCCTTTCTTTCTCCCGAGGCCTCCCATCCCATGATCCTTTCCCTTCTCCAGCTCAGTGTCACTTTCGCCAATCACCTTTCCAGCTCTTTGCTTCATCCCACCCCCTCCGGTCTTCTCCTATCATTTCGCATTTCCCCCTCCCCCCACTACTTTCAAACCTCTTAGTATCTTTCCTTTCAGTTAGTCCTGATGAAGGGTCTCAGCCCAAAACATCGACAGTGCTTCTCCTTATAGATGCTGCCTGGCCTGCTGTTTCCCACCAGCATTTTGTGTGTGTTGTTACCAATTTACCTGTCTGTATTTCAGCTGACATCAGTATGACCCAATATCAGGGCAATATTATTGGTTTGTCCTTTAAAATCATTGAATCAATTTCGTACCAAAAGAGAATACTCCATCAATGGACCCAGCTCAACCTTTTCTTATTTTCTCTGCAGCCTGCTCTTTCCTGGTGGGCCAGTTAACTTCCCTTAACTTCCCTTTGATTCTTTTCTGAGTTACATTCAGCATTAACATACTGTGTTATGTGGTCAGCAACAATGAATATAGAATTGAATCAGGTTTTATAAACATTTATTAAACTCTGCTCAACGAAAGTGAAAAGTAAACAAACGACTAACTTAACCGAAAGTTAACTGCTATACGGCAATTTAACAAACAACCAAACTCTGGAATAGTTCTTAAAGTGGTAAATTTGAACACAGTCTTAAAGTGGTAAATTCGAAAGTCCAAGTGACTTATACAATCAGTAAGGACAGACTTCCCTGAAAACTGATTTCTTCGAAGACGTGATTTTACTGCTGACCCCAGCCGAGCGATGCCTTGTCCAAAGGATTCACAATGGAGGAAATGAAATGGCTTAAAGGAACTGACCTTTTTTGCTGGAGGGTGAACACTGCACAAACCTTCCTGATCTTGCAGGGGTTATCTCAGATGCAGGCCACTATTCCTGAATGAAGATTCAATAAGATCGATCCTTTACAAAACTCCAAATGACACCAACTTTATTCAATTCTTCAGGTTCCTGTACTTTGGGTAAAGTCTTCACTCTCCAATACTAGACTGTAGAGGTAAAACAAAGGTGCACTAAACCAGAACTGGCAGCAATTGGCAAAACTGCTGGCACAACAGTTTTGCACCTTACCATAGAAAGTAAAAACTTCACTTTAAAACGAAACTGCATCATGAGACAAATACACAGCAAAACTAACTAATGAACAAATTAACAAACTAACCACGTGACAACAGGGAGTTCCCCTTAAATACCTATTGGAATATGCCATCACATGACCTCACACCGGCGGGAAAATTACATCATGTGATCTCACACTGGCAGGAAAATTACATCACCCCACCATCACAAGACAATTACATCATGCTCACAAGATACTCAATTACATCATGCTCATAGGACAGTCACAAGATACCCACGGGGTATGTAACAACTGTTTGTTATCAATAATGTCTTTCAGTCATAATGATTGTTAAAATACCCAGTGGAAAGTTCTGTCACAAGAATTGCAATGAGCTCATTTTGATCATTGAAGCACACATACAGCTCATGACTTTATTTCTGATTTTCAATTAGATCCTCCTCCTTCCAGCATTTTCTCAATTCCAGAGAGTACAGGACCAAAACTGTCAAATGCCCCTCATATTTTAACTCCTTCATTCCCAGAATCATCCTTGTGAACCTCCTCAGGACTTTCTCCAATGACAACACATCCTTTCTGAGATATGGGCCCAAACCTGTTGACAATGCTCCATGTGTGGTTTGACTCATGCCTTATAAAGGCTCAGCATTATCTCTTTGCTTTTATATTCTATTGCCCTTGAAATAAATGCAACATTGCATTTGCCTTCTTTACTATAGACTCAACCAGTAAATTAACCTTCTGGGAGTCTTGCATGAGGACTCCTATGTTCCTCTGCACCTCTAATGTTTGAACCTTCTCTCCATTTAGATAATAGTCTGATTTTTGTTCCTTTTACCAAAATGTATAGGTACAATATACAAAGATACAAACATAGGTGGAGGGGCCGGCAGTGCTGAGGAAACAGAGAGGCTGCAGAGAGACTTGGATAGTTTGGGACAATGGGCAAAGAAGTGGCAAATGAAATACAATGTTGGAAAGTGTATGGTCATGCACTTTGGTAGAAGAAATAAACAGGCAGACTATTATTTACATGGGGAGAGAATTCAAAGTTCTGAGATGCAACGGGACTTGGGAGTTCTTGTGCAGGATAACCTTAAGGTTAACCTCTAGGTTGAGTCAGTGGTGAAGAAGGCGAATGCAATATTGGCATTCATTTCTAGATGAATAGAGAATAGGAGCAGGGATGTGATGTTGAGGCTCTATAAGGCACTGGTAAGACCTCACTTGGAGTACTGTGTGCAGTTTTGGGCTCCTTATTTAAGAAAGGATGTGTTGATGTTCGAGAGGGTTCAGAGAAGATTCACTAGAATGATTCTGGGAATGAGAGGGTTAACATATGAGGAACTTTTGACTGCTCTTGGACTGTACTTCTTGGAGTTTAGTAGAATGAGAGGGGGACCTCATTGAAACATTTTGAACGTTGAAAGGCATGGACAGAGTGGATGTGGCAAAGTTGTTTCTCATGGTGGGGGAGTCTAGTACGAGAGGGCATGACTTAAGGATTGAAGGGCGCCCATTCAGAACAGAGATGCGAAGAAATTTTTTAGCCAGAGGGTGGTGAATCTGTGGAATTTGTTGCCATGGGTGGCAGTGGAGGCCAAGTCACTGGGTGTATTTAAGACAGAGATTGATAGGTATCTGAGTAGCCAGGGCATTAAGGTTATGGTGAGAAGGCGGGGGAGTGGGACTAAATGGGAGAATAGATCAGCTCATGATAAAATGGTGGAGCAGACTCAATGGGCTGAATGGCTGACCTCTGCTCCTTTGTCTTATGGTCTTATGTATTATCGTACATTGCCCAACACTGTATTCCATCTACCACATTTTTGCCCATTTGTCCAATTTGTCTAAGTCCTGCTACAGTTGTATTACTTCTTCAGCAATACCTAGCCCTCCACCTATCTCCGTATCATTCACAAACTGCCACAAAGCCATCAATTCCATTATCTAAACCATTGACAAAACAATGTGAAAAGTAGCGGTTCCAATACTGACCCCTGAGGAACACCACTAGTCACTGGCAGCCAACTAGAAAAGGCCCCTTTTATTTCCACTCACTGCCTTCTGCCTGTCAGCCGTACCGCTATCCATGCCAGTACCTTTCCTGTAACACCATAGGATTTCATCTGGTTAAACAGCTTCACGTGTGGCACCTTATCAAATGCCTTCTGAAAATCCAGGTAAATTCATTCACTGCCTCTTCTTTGTCCACCCTGCTTGATACTTCCTCAAAGAACTCTAACACATTTGTCAGGCAAGATTTCTCTTCACAGAAACCATGCTGACTTTGACTTATTTTATCAATAGTCTCCAAGTACCCCAAAACCTCATCCTTAATAATAGACTCCAACACTTACTCAACCACTGAGGTTAGGCTAACTGGCATATAATTTCGTTTTTGTTTGCCTTCCACCCTTCTTAAAGACTGGAGTGATAGTTGCAAACTTCCTGTTTTTCGGGACCATGCCAGAATCAAGAGATTCTTGAAAGATCATGACCAATGCATCCATTATCTCTTGAGCAACCTCTCTCAGGATTCTGAAATGTAGTCATAAGAACATAAGAAATAGGAGCAGGAGTAGGCCAACTGGCCCATCAAGCCTGCACTGCCATTCAATAAGATCATGGCTGATCTAGCTTTGGATTCATCTCTACCTACCTGCCTTTTCCCCATAACCCTTAATTCCCCTACTATGCAAACATTTATCTGACCTCTAGTCCATCTGGTCCAGGTGACTCATCCACGTTAAGACCTTTGAGTTTGTCTAGAAATTTTGTAATAGCAACCGTACTCACTCCTATTCCCTGACACTCACAGACCTCTTATGTGAGATTTCAGTGAGATCTCTCTCAGTTGAGTCCTGGCCATCATCCATGGCCATCCTACCATCTTCCTTCTGAATAAGGTTCTGAATCAGAATATAACCACTCTGTAAGAGAAACTCATCAATAGTGAAATCCAAATTGCATATGACCACTCTTAATGACACAACCTTAATGTGCTGAATGGCCTGTATCCATGCCATTACAAATTTAACAATCATTGTGCTTCCTCATATCATCCTACTATTAGACTTTGTGAACTCTCTCTCTCTCTCACACACACACACACACACACACACACACACACACACACACACACACACACACACACACACACACACACACACACACACACTCTCTGTTTGTAGAACTTTCAGGGAAGGTTAATAAGCTGGTTAATAAAAATGCATGCATCTGTCAATCTTCTTAATTAATATCATCAATATTTCACAACACCAAATAACAGCAAGAAAGAGGCTGGGCTTAAGGTGGCAATAGAAGCACTGAAGATGCTGACAATAAAATGCAGAAATGACTACTACCTCACCTTTAGAAAATTGAACACCAAGAAAAGATTCCATTATCCTTCAATAGGATTCCAACAGATGGGAAAAGCAAAATAGAAAGAAATAGCTTGATAAATATTGTATTACAGAAAACAAGAATGAGGTTGCTCAAGTGTTCTGTCTTTTTATGTACATTTATGAACATTTGAAGTACTAAACAGCTCAGTGCTTAATAAGGCTCCTACATAATAGCCACTTTATGTAGAATTATTATTGCTCAGAAAGAGATCATTGGGCCCATTAAGTTTATGTTGGCTCCTAGTAAAGTAATCCCCTCAGTACTTTTCACCTGCCGATTCTTCACTTCTCTGCAAATTACTCTCACTCAGAGCCCGTCTAATTCTTTCTTGAAAGCCTCAATTGATTGCGTTCTACCTCACTTACAGACATCGAGCTTCAGATTAGAACCATACTTTATGTAAAAAACAAATTCTTAAGTCACCTTCATAATTTTATTTTGCTTAAAATTTTAAAGTTGCTTCCCCTGGCCATTGGATTATTCACTAATGTCAAGAAACTTCCTATTTTAAACAGGTATGATCTTACATACCATGAATGAATTCATTTCAGCCTTTTTATTGACCATAAGACCAAAAGACACAGGAGCAGAATTAGGCAATTTGGCCCATTGAGACTGCTCTGCCATTCAATCATGGCTGATCCTTCTTTCTCCTCCTCAGCCCCAGTCTCCGGCCTTCTCTCTGTAACCTTTGGTGCCTTGTCCAATCAAGAACCTATCAATCTCTGCCTTAAGTATACCCAACAATTTGGCCTCCACTGCAGCCTGTAGTAACAAATTTCACAAATTCACCACTCTCTGGCTAAAGAAATTTCTCCATATCTGTTTTAAATAAACACGCTCTATCCGGAGCCTGTGCCCGCTTGTTCTAGACTCCCCCACCATGAGAGATATCCTTTTTGATGCACCATCAATAACTCACGCCGAGACGTAGGAAGTGAGATATCGGCTTTTATTGGCTGAAGAACAACACTACATCCTGGGGAAAATGAGGGAGAGCAGCAGGCCACAGTCGCCTTTATACAGGGGTCTGTGGGAGGAGCCACAGGGGTAGTCAGCAGGGTCTTGGGAGGAGCCACAGGAGCAGTCAGACAGGTATATCTAGTTCACCACATTCACCCCCCCTTTGTTTAAAAAAATTCCCAAGCATATTTACAGGTTAAGTCGATCAGGTGGTCGAATCGTTCGCTGCGATCTACGTAGCTCCGGCTGCAATTGCACAGGAGCCGGAGGTGATGACGGCACAGGTGCCGGAGGTGGTGTGTGCTCCGAAGGCGGAGAGTGGGTTAATTCTGTCCCAACAGGAGGTGTCAGGGATCCCTCGCATGTGAGCGAGGGCCCTGGAACAGACGCATACGGAGTCTGTGTGGGGCACGGTGCGCGCGGAGTCACTTCGGGTACAGGGTGCAAAGTTACCGTGGAGTGCTCGGGGTAGTGGTCTGCTGCTCCGGCGGGCGCCAGGTCGCAGACAGAGACCGTGTCCTCCCGCCCATCAGGCAAGACCACGTAGGCATACTGGGGATTAGCATGCAGGAGGTGAACCTTCTCGACCAGTGGTGAGTACTTATTACTCCTCGCATGTTTACGCAGCAGCACTGGCCCCGGGGACGTCAGCCAAACTGGCAGGGTGGTCCCAGTGACAGACTTCCTGGGAGAAGAGAATAAGCGTTCGTGAGGGGTGGCATTAGTGGACGTACACAACAGGGAGCGGATAGAGTGGAGTGCCTCAGGGAGGACCTCCTGCCATCGGGAGACCGGCAACCCTTGTGACTTAAGGGCTAAAAGTATGGCCTTCCACACTGTGGCATTCTCCCTCTCCACCTGGCCATTCCCCCGGGGATTATAACTCGTGGTGCGACTAGTAGCTATGCCCCTAGCAAGCAGGAACCGGCGCAACTCGTCACTCATAAAGGAGGACCCTCTATCACTGTGGATATAGCAGGGATATCCGAACAGAGTGAAGAGCTGGCGCAGGGCTTTGATGACCGACGTGGTAGTAGTGTCGGGGCAGGGAACGGCAAAGGGGAATCGCGAGTACTCGTCAATAATACTGAGAAAGTAGACATTGCGGTCGGTGGAGGGAAGGGGGCCCTTAAAGTCAATACTCAGTCGCTCAAAAGGGCGGGTGGCCTTGACAAGCTGCGCAGTGTCAGGACGGTAGAAGTGCGGTTTGCACTCAGCGCAGATCTGGCAGTCCCTGGTCATCGTCCTGATGTCCTCCAGGGAGTACGGCAGGTTCCGGGCTTTAATGAAGTGATAAAACCGGGTGACCCCCGGGTGGCAAAGTTGGGCATGAAGGGCATACAGCTGGTTCAGCTGGGCACTAGCACACGGACCCCGGGATAGGGCATCAGACGGTTCATTGAGCCTGCCAGGCTGGTACAGGATATCGTAAGTATAGGTGGAGAGTTCCATTCTCCATCGCAAAATTTTATCATTTTTGATTTTGCCCCGCTGTTGGCTGCTGAACATGAACGCAACCGAGCGCTGGTCGGTCAGCAAGGTGAACCTTCTGCCGGCGAGATAGTGCCTCCAGTGCCAAATAGCTTCCACTATGGCTTGGGCTTCTTTCTCCACCGTGGAGTGCCGAAGTTCAGAGCCTTGAAGGGTACGAGAAAAAAACGCCACTGGCCTGCCTTCCTGATTGAGGGTAGCAGCCAGCGCGACGTCAGAGGCGTCACTCTCTACTTGGAAGGGAATGGTCTCGTCTACCGCATGCATCGTTGCTTTGGCAATGTCCCCTTTAATGCAGCTGAAGGCCGCGCGGGGCTCGGCAGAGAGGGGAAAGGTGGTAGACTTGACCAGGGGGCGGGCCTTGTCTGCGTAATGGGGAACCCATTGGGCGTAATAGGAAAAAAAACCCAGGCACCGCCGGAGGGCCTTGAGAGTAGTGGGAAGAGGGAGTTCTAACAGGGGGCGCATACGGTCGGGGTCAGGGCCAATGACCCCGTTCTCCACGACATACCCAAGGATAGCGAGCCGTGTGGTTCTGAACACACACTTGTCCTTGTTATAAGTGAGGTTCAAAGCATCGGCCACCTGGAAAAAACGTTGGAGGTTGGCGTCATGGTCCGACCAGTCGCGACCACAGATGGTGATGTTATCTAGATAGGGAAATGTGGCCGTCAGTTTGTACTGGTCCACCATCCGGTCCATCTCCCTCTGGAAGACCGAGACCCCATTTGTGACACCAAACGGGACGCGCAGAAAGTGATAGAGCCTGCCACCCGCCTCGAAGGCGGTGTAGGGGCGGTCCTCTGGGCGGATGGGGAGCTGGTGATAAGCGGATTTCAGATCAATTGTCGAGTACACCTTGTACTGAGCTATCTGGTTGACCATATCCGCGATGCGGGGTAGGGGGTACGCGTCAAGCTGCGTGAATCTATTGATGGTCTGGCTGTAGTCCACAACCATCCTATTTTTCTGCCCAGTCCGAACAACGACCACCTGGGACCGCCATGGGCTTGTGCTCGGCTCAATGATCCCCTCCCTGAGCAGCCGCTGCACCTCTGAATGAATAAAGGCCCTGTCCCCCGCACTGTACCTCCGACTTTTAGTTGCCACAGGTTTACAGTCGGGGGTCAGGTTGGTGAACAGCGATGGGGGAGGGATCTTGAGGGTGGAGAGGTTGCAAATAGTGTCAGCAGCACAGCTATCGACATGGTGCTGGGCGGGATGTGGGGTTCGGGGTATATGTGCGTGTGGTAACGGAGTATATGGCGAAGTCCCACCAAACTGAGGATTCCTGACAGTGAGTGGTGGGTGGGGCCCGTCATATGCCATAGTCACACTTTCGAGATGGCTCTGGAAGTCCAGCCCCAATAGCACAGGTGCGCACAGTCGAGGCATGACCAGGAACGCAAAGTTCCGATACTCTGTGCCCTGCACCACCAATGTCGCTACACAACCCACCCGGATGTCTGTGGAATGCGACCCTGAAGCCAAGGTGATCTTCTGACGGACCGGCCGTGTAACGAGTCCGCAGCGTTTCACTGTGGCCGGGTCAATAAAACTCTCAGTGCTGCCCGTGTCAAACAGGCAGCTAGTCCTGTGCCCCTCCACCAGAATGTCCATCATCGACCTTGCGAGCTGGTGCGGAGCGCTTTGATCGAGGGTCACGGAAGCCAGCGTTGAACGGGGCGTGTCGGGGGCGGGGCCTGGTGACGCCGGCAAAGTTGGCCGCTCACATCCGGGCATGCAAGATGGCGAGGCGGGGGCGGGGCCTGGTGACGCCGGCAAAGATGGTTGTCCACATCCGGTCATGCAAAATGGCGGCCCCCAGGTCTCAGACGCAGCGCTGCTCGACCCCGGGCGCGGTTTAGATTTACAGACCTTGGCGAAATGGCCCTTCTTCCCGCAGCTGGAACACGTCGCTTCGCGCGCCGGGCAGCTGTCCCTGGCATGTTTCCGAAGCCCACAAAAGTAACAGAGTTTCATACCTGGCGAATTCGTGGGGTTTGAGATACCGCGACTGGCAGCGGCATTGGCGAATTCGCTCGGAACCGGGGAATCGCTCGGCTGGACTTCTTCGGCGTACAACTGCGCAGCCTCTATCGAATCGGCCGTCTCTATCGCGGAGCTTAAGGTAAGATCAGCTTTTTCCAGCAGCCGCTGGCGGATACACACTGACCGAACCCCAGTCACAAAAGCGTCTCGGACCAAGAGTTCCTTATGCTGTTCCGCTGTGAGCGCTTGGCAGTCACAGGCCCGCGCGAGTGTCTGTAACTCGCGAAGAAATTCAGCAGTCGACTCCGTAGGCCGCTGTTTTCGCGTTGCCAAGCGGTGCCGTGCATAAACTGGATTTACTGGCCGCAGGTACTGTCTTCGGAGGGCGGCAAGCGCCTCCTCGTAGGTGGATATGTCCCTGATGAACGAATAAACTTTTGGGGCGACCCTCGAGAAGAGAAGTTTGTGCCGAACAGCCGAGTCGGTGGCACGAACCTCCTCTAAGTACGATTGGAAGCACACCAGCCAGTGTTCAAAGGCAAGAGCTGCTCCAGGGTCTCGGGGGTCCAAGTCTAGGCGTTCTGGGCGTAAAGCGGTTTCCATGTTGTAACTTTCAGTCAATAAAATTGATGCACCATCAATAACTCACGCCGAGACGTAGGAAGTGAGATATCGGCTTTTATTGACTGAAGAACAACACTACATCCTGGGGAAAATGAGGGAGAGCAGCAGGCCACAGTCGCCTTTATACAGGGGTCTGTGGGAGGAGCCACAGGGGTAGTCAGCAGGGTCTTGGGAGGAGCCACAGGAGCAGTCAGACAGGTATATCTAGTTCACCACACTTTTCATATCTACTCTGTCTAGGTCTTTCAACATTCAAAAAGTTTCAATGAGATCCCCTGTCATTCTTTTAAGTTCCAGTGTGTACAGGCCCAGAGCCATCAAACGTTCCCCATATCATAAGCCTTTCATTCCCAGAATCATCCTTCTGAACCTCCTCTGAACCCTCTCCAACGCCAACACATCTTTTCTTAGATGAGGAGCCCAAAACTGTTCACAATACTCCAGCATTTTGTGTGTGTGTTGCTTGGATTTCCAGCATCTGCAAATTTTCTCCTGTTTGTGATCACAATACTCAAGGTGAGACCTCACTAGTGTCTTATAAAGGCTCAGAATCACATATCTTCTCTTGTATTCTAAACCTCTTGAAATAAATGCTAACATTGCATTTGCCTTCCTCACCTTCAGGGTGTTCTGCACAAGCACTCCCAAGTCCCTTTGCATCTCAGATATTTGGATATTAGAAAATAGTTTGTACATTTATTTCTACTATCAAAGTGCATGACCATGTACTTTCCAACATTGTATTTCATTTGCCACTTTCTTGCTCATTCTGCTAATCTGTCTAAGTCCTTCTGCATTCTACCTGTTTCCTTAACACTACTTGCCCCTCCACCAATCTTTGTATCATCTGCAAATGTGGCAACAAAGCCAACTATTCCATCATCTAAATCATTAATATTCAGCAGAAATGGTCCCAACACTGACCCCTGTGGAACACCACTAGTTACTGGCAGCAAACCGGAAAATGGTCCTTTTATTCCCACGTTATCTCCTACCAATCATCCAATGCTCTAACCATGCCAGTAATTTTCCTATAATACCATGGGCTCTTAACTTGGTAAGCAACCTCATGGGTGGCACCTTGTCAAATTTTTTCTGAAAGTCCAAACATACAACATCCACTCCTTCCCCTTTGTCTATCCTACTTGTAATTCCCTCAAAGAATTCCAACAGATTCATCAGGCAAGATTTTCCCTGAATGAAACCATGCTGACTTTGTCCTTTATTGTCCTGTGTCAAGACCTCATCCTTAACAATTGACTCCAAATTCATCCCAACCACTGAGGTCACGTTAACTGGTCTATGATTTCTTTTCCTCTGCCTTTCTCCTTTCTTAAAGTGTGGAGTGACATTTGCAATTTTCCAGTCCTTTGACACCATGCCAAAGTCCAATTATTTTTATTATTTTTGAAAGATCATTATGAATACCTCCACAATCTCTACTGGTACCTCTTTCAGATCCCTAGGGTGCAGTTCATCTGGTCCTGGTGGTTTATGTACCCTTAGGTCTTTTAGCTTTTAGAGGTCCTTCTCGCTTGTAATAGGAACTGCACTCTCTTCTCTTCCCTCCTACCCTTCAACATCTGGCACACTGCTAGCATCTTCCACATTGAAGACTGATGCAAAAAACTGATTTAGTTCATCTGCCATCTCCTTGTCCCCTGTTATTATTTCTTTGGCCTCATTTTCCAGCAGTCCTGTATCCACTTTCATCTCTCTTTTATTGTAAAAGCTTATAAAACCTTTTTCTATCAACCTTGATATTGTCTGCTAGCTTGCTTTCATACTTTGACTTTTCCTTTTTAATGATTCTTCTAGTTGCTTTCTGTAGGTTTTCAAAAGCTTCCCAATCCTCTATCTTCCTGCTAATTTTTGCTTTGTTGTATGCCTTCTCTTTTGCTTTTACATTAGCTTTGACTTTCCTTGTCAGCCATGGTTGTACTATTTTGCCATTAAATATTTCTTTGTTTTGAAATACATCCATCCTGCACCTTCCTCAGTTTTCCCAGAAACTCAAGCCATTGCTGCTCTGCTGTCATCCCCACCAACATCTCCTTCCAATTTACTTTGGTGAACTCTTTTCCCATACCACTGTAATTTCCCCTACTCCACTGAAATACTGCTACGTCAGACTTTACTTTCTTCTTATCAAATTTCAAGTTGAGCTCAATCATATTGTGATCACACCCTCCCAAGTGTTCATTTACCTTAAGCTCCCTAATCACCTCTGGTTTATTACATAACACCCAATCCAGTATACCTGATCCCCTAGTAGGCTCAATGACAAACAGCTCTAAAAAATCATCTCATAGGCATTCAACAAACTCACTCTCTTGAGATCCATTACCAACCTGATTTTCCCAATCAATTTACATGTTAAAATCTCCCATGACTAATATAACATTGCCCTTTTGACATGATTTTTCTATTTCCCATTGTAATCTGTAGTTCACATCCCAGCTGCTATTGGGAGGCTTGTATGTAACTGCCATCAGCGTCCTTCAGGAAGGAGAGCGTCACAACTTCTCAAAAAAACATTTTAGTTTTATTTTTTCTCTGCAGCTTTTCTAAGATTTTTTAACTCCTTTCTGAGGTGCATTGATCACTTTTGCATTAGTTACCCCAGTTTTGTACAGTCTTGTGGTTTAGACAACTCCAGCATGATCTCGTTATGTTTCCCCACAATTTATGAACCCAAGAATCTCACAATCCTGACATGCTCTCAATATATTCTGCCAAAGTCAAGGGCTTATACACATCCAAGTTTCTTTCTTTTTGTTCTCCTGTTGGAACTGTGATCTTTAGTTGATATGGCTCCCCTCATCTTCCATAAATTTGCAAACAGAAACTGTGTAATGATCAGTAAATATATCTGCTGAACTTATGATGGAGGTAAGATCACTGATACAGTGGCTGAAGGTGCTTGGGCTTAAGCCACAGCTCTGAGGAACACCTGCAATGCTATCCTGGAGCTAGAATGATTTACCTCCAACAAAAATCAACCAATTTTCTTTGTGTGAGGTACAAATCCAGTCATTCCAGTGTTCTCCCTGTACTGAGATAAACTGGCGGTTTCTATCTTTCTGCCATCCAACACAGAAGAGTGGATGTGGAGAGGGGGAGTCTAAGACCAGTGGACACAGCCTCAGAATAGAGGGGAATCCTTTTAGAACAGAAATGAGGAGGAATTTCTTTAGTCAGAGAGTGGTGAATCTCTGGAATTCGTTGGCACAGTCAGTACTGGAGGCCAACTCATTGGGTATATAGAATGGAGAGGTTGATAGACTCTTGATTAGTCAGGGAATGAAGGCATATGGGGAGATGGCAAGAGATTGGGGCTCATGGGGGAAATGGATCAACCATAATGAAATAGCAGAGCAGTCTTGATGGGTCAAATGGCCTAATTCTGCTCCTATATCTCTAGCTTATGGTCTTATTTTGGTCTTTTTACGGTAGCAAAAGCTTGGGCCTGGTCATTTTTGAAAGAAGACAAAAATAGCATGCATTCAACTTGCATTGGTTATTCAAATTATATACCGTAAATTCTGGTGTATAAGCCGAGGATTTGGCCCTAAATTTTGGTCCTAAAATTAGGGGGTCAGCTTATACAGAGGGTGCCAACTTTGGAAAAATGAATACACAGAAGACAGGTCGTATTAATTGGCTGTTTTTGAATCAAATTAGTTCCACTGTTGAGGCATGAATTCTTTGCTTTGTTTAAACTCACATCCAGTGGCTGGAGCATGGCCATCAAACCACCAGGGACAACTGCAATGTCCGTATTTGCAGCTTTCAATGCTGCTTTTGCCTCACCTGACAAGTGCGCTTTGAACACGTCCCAGACAAGTAGCAACTTTTCCTTCCTGACACTTTCGGGACGTCGACGCCACACCTCTTTAACCCACTTCAAGCAACCCGCTTCGACCATCCAGCAGCGTTCTTGAACGTAAACCACACCCCGCGGGAATTTTCTGAGCAATCTTTGTTTTTTGTCTCAACACAAGATCACGTCTATTCATAAATCGGGTGCACCAACTTCGCGTAGCTTAGAAATTCTCACTGACCTCATGGTGTTTCTCATCCCATTTCAACATTTGAACTCAAATCATTTCTCTGATAACAATGTATCCAGGCGATCGCTGGTGATTCACCCACTCCAAAACTTTTTCTTCCAGTTCTGGCCACTGGTATGTTTTCCCACGGTTTGCACATTTCGTCTTTGGCATTTCCCTCAGCGTGTCCTCTGCCTTTCTCCACTCTCTCACTCTCTCTTGTTTACACTAAACTTCTTAGCAGCTGCAGAATTATTTATTCCTTTAGCAAAATCAACAACCTTCAGCTTGAAGCCAGCATCATATCACAATTGTTTTAATCTTTTGTACGTGGTGGTCGCAAACTCAATACTGAGTACACGTACTGATCCTGCTACCCCGTGTTATGTTTTAACGAGATTACGATGGGCGCTAAATGATTTCATGGGGGTTACATTTCAAAGGATTCTTTTCCATTGGAAACCTAATCCAAAATTTCTCTCCCTGATTTAATTATTAAGAATTCGCCTATAACGCTCTAAAATGTGTAGGCCTGTTTTCTTAGCAGGTACTGGTTCACAAAATTTCCAGGGTCCGGATCCAGCAAAGCTGAGTACCGGCATGTGAGATCTTGTGATCTTTTCTGGTTAAATCAAAAACCTCTACAAAAGGGGTCGGCTTATACAAAGGTAACATGAAAAAGCCACTTTTTTAACCTTGAAAATGGAGGGTCGACTTATGCTCCAGAATATACGGTAATGGGAAACGCACCATTTAAAGGCACAGTAGACCTTTTTTCATCAAATAACTAAATATTAATCATGTTCTTTTTCAACAACTTGTACTTTCCTGATATTTCACTTGTATTTTTAATACTACTTACTATTCACAACTTCAGAGGTCAAAACTAATCTTTAAGATTATAGTTTTAGCTGTAGGAGTTAATTATTATTTCAAAATCTCTTCTGTCCTTACATATACCTTTGCTTTTTTGGCTTAAATGCTACACAGACTGGGTTGCTGACAAACACAAACATTTGAATTTGCTCCGTTCTTAGACCATAGGTCACTGGTGCTCATTATCTGTCAACGGCTTTTATCAGTCAGGAATGACATTGCTGATAACAATCGTTTTGTTGCTGGGCTTGGGTAGTAAGGGTTGGCAATAGTAAGTGCTGACATACACAAACATTTTGTACTAAAGCAATTTAGTTCGAGTCAATGTTTGTCCTGAAGCGGGCAGTGACTTTAGTTATTCTATGCTCATCTTGGTAACAATAGATGGATGTTTCAGCCTCTAAAATCTCCACTTCATTGTGATCTTCATCACCAAGTTTCTCAATACAACATTTTAATAAATTTACATCAAATCTAAAAATGCACCCTTAACACTGCTAAGAATATTGTTGATGGCAATAGTTTTGGATTATTTCCAATCCTGAATGCTATATATAAAAAAACCAAAAGGGGTATGTATTAACATAACAACAAGATATCAACTTAAAAAAAGAACTCTGAAGAAAAGACCAGCCTGGACATGGTAAGCAGAAATCTGGCAAAATAAAAGATAAAAGAATGTATGGATGGAATGATTCCATATTGGAAAGGGTCCCTCTAGAGAACAACTGTCCTTTTTCTATCACAGATGTCATCTGACCTGCTGAATTCCTCCTTTTGTTCCAGATTCCATCATGTGTAGTTCTCGTATCTCCTGTTTCTATACTTGTCCCCTATTTCACCTTGGACTTTCATGCTTTATTTGTGCTTGATCTCCCCCATGATCTTCCTTATCAGAGCAGTCTCTTTTCTTTCTTTCCACCAACCCTTCAATCCCAATTACCATTTCCTCACCTCTCCTTTCTCCAGCATGTAAGATCTGTTTACCACTGGTGACTCCTGGTTTTGATAAAAGAACACTGACTTGAAAAGCTAACACTATTCTGACTTCAAAGATGAGGACTGAGCCCTGGAGTATGTCCGACATTTTCTGTTTATCTCAAGTACATTTGTGAAACTTGTGTCATTCTAGTCACTGACAAAGCCACATATGGTAAAGAGAACTCAAGATAATGACCCCTACCACAACCCCAGCAGTGCATTCCAGTAACCCACCACTTTCCATGTGAAAAAAGCTACCTCTGGCACCTTCTCTGAACTTTCCTCTACTCATCTTAAATGGATTTCACCTCGTATTGGGCTTTACCGCTCTAGAAAAAAAAGTTCTGGCTGTTCACTCTTTCTATGCCTCCCATAATTGAATATTCCTTAATCAAGTCAACTCTCATCCTCCATTGCTTTAAAAAGTAAAGTCCTAGCTCACTCCTCATAATACATTCTCTAACACGGGAAGAATCCTTTATAAATCTCGTCTGCACCCTCTCTAAAGCTTCATATCCTTCCTATAATGGTGCAACTAGAACTGCGCACAATGTTCTAAGAGTGGGCTGATCAGAGTTTTATATAGCTGCAACATAGCCTTGAGGATCTTGAACTCAGTCCTCTGACTAACAAATGCCTTTTAAACCACCCTATCACCTTACATTGCAACTTTGAGGGATCTATGGACTAGAACTCCAAGATCCCCATGTTCCTCCACACTGTTAAGAATCCTGCCATTTACCTTCTATTCCACCTTCAAGTATGATCTTCCAAAGTACATCACTTCATACCTTTCTGCAATGAACTCCATTATTTCTCTGCCCAGAATTGTATCCTGTCCATATCCATTAGAACCTACAACAACATTCCACACTATCCACAATACCACCAACCTTCATGTCATCTGCAGACTTAATAACCCACACTTTCTCTTCATCATTAAAGTCATTTATAAAACTCACAAAGAACTGAACAGAGGCTTGTGGAATAGCACTAGTCACTGACCTCTAGGCAGAATACACTCCATCTGCTACCACCCCTCTGCCTTCTGTACCTAATAAAGTGGTCACCGAGGGTACATTGTGTACCTGTATCTCCCTGAATGCTGCCTTTGGATTTGGCTTTGTCATTTATTGCAAAGGGAACGGAAAAAGAAGTGCTGGCTATCCATTCTTTCTTTGCCTCTCATAATCGAATACACCTCTATCAAGTCACCTCTCATCCTCCATTGCTTGAAAGAGAAAAGTCCTAGTTCACTCAACCTATCCCCATAAAACAAGGGAGTTATTGCTACAATTATGCAGATTATGGTCGGACTGCACCGGCGGAGACAGTCTTGCAGAAAAACTCAATATGATTGAATCCTCTGATGAGGGGCTTATCTAATGGGGTATGGTTATGTAGAGTGGACCAATTATCATTAGAGTTTAGAAAAATAAGAGAAATGTATAAAATGCTGAGGGTTCTTGATAGGGTAGTTACAAAGAGGATGTTTTCCCCTCATGGGGGAGGTCTAGAAGAAGGAGCATAGCTTCAAAATAAAGAATCACCCTTTTAAAAGGAGCTGAGGAGGGATTTCTTCTCTCAACGCGTATGAATTGTTGGCATTCTCAACCCCAGAGTTCTGTGGAGGCATAATTATTGAATATATTCAAGGTTAAAAAAGACAGATTTTTGGGACTTAATTGGTTATAAGAAACAATTAAAAGAGTGTTAAGGCCAAGATCAGTTCAGCCATAATCTTGTTGAATGGCAGACTAATCTCTTGGGGCCATATGGCCTACTCTTATTACTATTTTTAATATCTTCATTATGCTACATGTACAGTAGTGGAATATATGATATGATAGTTGGTGAGGTTGCAAACTGGCCTGGAATTTTAGATCATTATAAAGTAGCCATTGATTAATTAAACTAGTGTGTGAAATGCATTTCCTGTCCATTTAGTTGACTTGTGTTGATTATTTTGCAAAATGCTACCACATTAAAGTAAGAGCAAATGGAATTTCATTCAAGCGCCAATACTGAAAACAATGGAATTCAGTGCTCAAAGCAATTCCACTGACACCATTGAAAGTTGTCTAGAGGCCAAGCTAATTTTAATTATCCAATAACTATTCCACTTACACAAGTTGTCTATGCTTTTACCATTTCTGAACTTGATTCAGTTTTAATTGAAAAATCTCAAAATGTCACCTCACCTAAAATAACAGGGCAGACTGTGTATTTATAAGCTGGAAATAATGGCTCTAAATAGTTCCAAACCAGGAAATAATTATGCAACATTACCCTTGAGGCTACAAATGCCCTTATCAAAAGATTGCACGTCTGAGCATACATTACAAACTATCTCTTCTACGGGTTGCTGATTTGGCACCTGCTGAATCCAACACCAGAAACTGATGGTTGGAGCATAAGCCCCAAAAGGTAATTCAGCAAGATCTTCATGAAGAAAAGAATCATTTTGCCTTCTGCTGAACAACCACTCACTATATTCTCCTCCCTTTACTACACAGTTGTTCCAGCAAAAACATTATTAGCTTGTCAGTGAGGATAACAGTACATACTGTGGCTACTTTATTAGACACACCAGTACACCTGCTTGTTAATGCAATTATCTAATCAGTCAATCATGTGGCAGCAACTCAATGCATAAAAGCATGAAGACATGGTCAAGAGATTTAGTTTGTTGTTTAAACCAAACATTAGAATGGGGAAGAAATGTGATCTAAGTGACTTTGACCGTGGAGTGATTGTTGGCTCCAGATGGAGTGGTCTGAATATCTCAGAAATGGCTGATCTAATATTTTCATGCACAACAGTCCCTAGAACTTACAGAGAAAGGTGTAAAAATATCCAGCAGTTCTGTAAGCAAAATGCTTTGTTAATGAGAGAGTTCAGAGGAGAATGGCTGGACTGGTTAAAGCTGACAGGAAGGTGACAGTAACTAATATACCCATGTATTACAACAGTGGTGTGCAGAACATCATCCCTGAATGCACCACACGCTGAATCTTGAAGTGGAGTGCTACGGCAACAGGAGAGCTTAAACCAATTTAAAGATACTGAGTATAGTCTTGCCATTCAACCAACATTTGCAATAATTTATCCAACAATTGTAAAAGTTCCATTTATAAAATACACGGCTTTATGTATGCTTTGAAAATGAATCACCTTTATCCACCCATTCTCATTTTTCTATGTGAAGCTCTAGAAAAGCATTTGCATAATAAATGCCAGGATGTTTTTTTTTCTCAACACTACCTTCAAAGGTAAGGTACAGGAGCCCAAAGATACACAATTCAACTTTTTAGGAACAGCTTCTTCCTCTCTGCCATCAGGTTGCAGAATGGATTTCATAAACCTATGAGCATTACCTCACTATCTTGGTGGTCTTTTCGCACTGGTTATTATTATTTTTAAGTATACAGTGGACATGGCAAGGACCTACAAGTACCTGGGGGTGCACCTGGATGACAGACTTGAGTGGAGCACCAACACAGAAACTGCATACAAGAAGTGTCAGAGTCACCTCTACTTCCCGAGGAGACTGAGGTCCTTTGGAGATTGCAGGCCTCTCTTTCATGTGTTCTACCAGTCTGTTATCACCAGGACAATTTTCAATGCGGTGCTGTGCTGGGGCAATGAAATCAATATGAGTGATGCCAACAGGCTCAGTAAACTGATTGGAAAGGCTGTCTCTGTTATAGGAGTCAAACTGGACACACTGGAGGCTGTGGAAGAACAAAGGACCCTACAGAAAATTCTGGCAATTCTGGACAATGTTTCTCACCTTCTGCATGCCACCTAGGCTGAACAGAGGAGCACTTTTAGTAATAGACTAAGACAACTGGACTGCTCTAAAGAGTGCTGTATGAGGTCATTCTTTCCCTTGGCCATTAGGCTCTATAATGAGCCAACCTGTTAGACTGTTTGTGGTAACCAATTTTTTATTCTTTCTACTTCTAACATTTATATCCGTACACATCCATCCTACTGAAGGGTTTCGGCCTGAAACGTCAACTATGCTTTTTTTCCATAGATGCTGCCTGGCCTGCTGAGTTCCTCCAGCATTTTCTGTGTGTTGCTCGGATTTCCAGCATCTGCAGATTTTCTCTTGTTTGTGACACTGTAATTCCCTTTGTGATCAATAAAGTATCTACCTATCTATTTTATAATTCATCACATACTTTATATTTTGTGCTGTACTGCTGCTGCTAAACAACTAATTTCATGACATACATCAGTAACAATAAACCTGGTTCTGATTGTGATTAGTCCAAATTATTTGTATATTTTGTTATTTTTGCTCATACCCATTAATGCCTGTTTCCCTTCTAACCAGTAAGAAACAGTGTTGCCACAAAGTCCTTTGTCATTTTTATTAATACAGACAAAATCAACCGTCTAATGAATATCCAGATGGTAGCACACACCTGCACTCAGTAGTCACTTAATTATAAAGTGGCCACCGAGTGTAAGTTCATGTTCTTCTGCTACTCCAGCCTATCCACTTTAAAGTTCAATGTGTTGTGTGTTCAGAGATACTCTTTTCACACCACCATTGAAAAGCTTGGTCACTTCAGTTGCCCTCCTGTCAGATTGAACTAGTCTGGCCATTCTTCTCTGCCTTCTCTCTTTACTAAAGTGTTTTCACCCACAAAACGGCTGCTCACTAATGTTTTTTTTTTGTTTATCGCACCATCCTCTGTAAAGTCTAGAGACTGTTGTTCATGAAAATACCAGGGGATCAACAGTTTCTGAGATACTCAAACCACCCCGTCTGGTGTCAACAATCAGTCCAAAGTCAAAATCGTTTAGGTCACATTTCTTAGCCATTCTGATATTTGGTCTAAACAACTGTCTCAATTGTCTGAACAACCATGCTTATGTGCTTCGATTTATTGTCACATGACTAGTTAATGAGCGGGTGTATAGGTGTACCTTAAAAATTGGCCACCGAGTGTATATTCATGTGTGTGTGTGTGTGTGTGTGTGTGTGTGTGTGTGTGTGTGTGTGTGTGTGTGTGTGTGTGTGTGTGTGTGTGTGTGTGTGTGTGTTCTAGTGCCTCTAGATCACCACTAACTATTAGGAATGAGCAAAGAATAAGCAGGAAAATGCGATACAAAGAAAGAAACTTGGTTTGTGAAATACCCAGTAGCTATACCACAGTATTACCTGAACTGGGTTTATTTTTTGCTCCTTCCTATTGTTAGTCAAGGTGATTTGAAGGCAAAGTTATTTTTATTTACACAGAGAGTGGTTGATAACTGAAACTATTGCTAGAGGATGTGGTGAAATTGTTTACAAATAGCATATTGAAGAGATATTTTGACAAGCACTTAAAAGATAAGACACAAAGAATACAGACTAGTGTAGGCGAATGGGATTATTGTAGATGGGCATGAATGTGGCGAGTGCATGGTACCCATCAGTCTCCTGTATGACTCAATGACTCTGATTCTAGCTTGTTTTTCAGATCCTCCTCTATCACTTGTAAAGCTTGGTGATAATCCATGAAGCTAATAGAAGGTGAAATATGCTTTGAGAAAAGGATAAGTAAAATTTATACAATTGCAAACACTAAGGTTTCTCTCTGTTAAAGTGAAGAATAGAAAAACCTAAGCAATATGCATGGTGAACAACTATTTAAAAGATAAAACTCTTTTAAAAATAGAATTTTCTATTTTAAGAAGAATCTATGTCATCAATATCAATGAGATACTATAAACTCCAATAACAAATTGTTTTTTCCATTAGGTCTAGATTCTGCTACCACGAAAAGCAGTTGACATGAGCATGAAGGAATTTAAGACAACACTAGAGAAACAGGTGAGACAGAAAGGAACTAAGCAGGATCAATGGCCTGTTTCTTTATA
Organism: Hemitrygon akajei; assembly: GCF_048418815.1. NCBI lineage: Eukaryota > Metazoa > Chordata > Chondrichthyes > Myliobatiformes > Dasyatidae > Hemitrygon > Hemitrygon akajei. Next base: position 149,432,647 of record NC_133131.1, read on the forward strand.
TTCTACCTAAAATATTTAAATATCTTATAATAAAAATCTCAGCTTGCTGCAGATTTTGTACTCTAGTTTCCAAAAGTGTTTTGAACATTTAAAATATCTGTTTGGGAGCAATGTGAGACTTTCAATTGGAGTAGAATTCTTAATGAGTTGGCTAATGCTGACCGATAACTGAGAGTCATCCGTAAATTAAAAAAGCTGAAGAATATAAAATTCAGTCCACCATAATTCCAAATGGAACTAATCCCATCTGCCTGCACATGGTGTGCATCCTTCTATTCTTTGGCTGTTCATGTGTCTATAGAAATGGCTCTTAAACTTTGCCATCATATCTGCTTCTCCCGCGGCAGGCATTCCAGGAGCCTAAAACTATCTGCAGGGGAAAAAAATCCCTTGGAAATGTCCTTTAAACTTTTACCCTGTCACCTTAAAGTCATGCCCTCCAGCCTTTGACATTTCTGCCGAGGGAAAAATGCCTTTGACTATCTTCCATATCTATGTGTACAAAATTTTACATACTTCTGTAACCCAGGTTAATTAAACCCAGAGATGTAATGTTAAAAAGCTCCACCCATCAAGGGATGAAAATGAGACTTAGCGAATTTTAAACAAAAGAACTTGTGAGAACTAGAGGCAACATCAGAGAAGAATTCAGATCCTTCAAGTGAGAAATAAAATTATGCATCTGACTGTATTAAACCTTTTACATGTTGAAGCATTCCTTTCCCGCACTGGTTCTTCAATCTTGGATGGGAGCCAAACTGAAGAGTCTGGGGAAGAGGTGGTTGACTCACAAATAGAGAAAGCTTGGTGACAGTGCGAGAGGGAGGATAGGCAGGCGATCGAGAAGGGATGCGCTCAGACCGAGGGTTTGAGATGTGTCTATTTTAATGCAAGGTGTATTGTAACAAAGCGGATGAGCTTAGAGTGTGGATCAGTACTTGGAGCTATGATGTGGTGCCCATTGCATGGAGACTTGGATGGCTCAGGGACAGGAATGGTTACTTCAAGTGCCTGACTTTAGATGTTTCAGAAAGGACAGGGAGGGGAGGCAAAAGTGGTGGAGGCGTGGCACTGTTGTTCAGAGATAGTGTCATGGCTGTAGAAAAGGAGGAAGATATGGAGGGATTGTCTATGGAGTCTCTGTGGGGGGAAGTTAGGAATAGGAAGGGGTCAATAACTCTACCTGGTATTTTTTATAGACCACCCAATAGTAACAGGGACATCAAGGAGCAGATAGGGAGACAGATTCTGGAAAGGTGTAATAATAACAGGGTTGTCATGGTGGGAGATTTTAATTTCCCAAATAATGATTGGTTTAGATGGGGTGGAGTTTATTAGGTGTGTTCAAGGAGGTTTCTTGACACAATATGTAAATAAGCTTACAAGGGGAGATACTGTACTTGATCTGGTATTGGGAAATAGACAATAGACAATAGGTACAGAAGTAGACCATTCGGCCCTTCGAGCCTGCACCGCCAATCTGAGATCATGGCTGATCATCTACTATCAATACCTGGTTCCTGCCTTGTCCCCATATCCCTTGATTCCCCTATCCATAAGATACCTATCTAGCTCCTTCTTGAAAGCATCCAGAGAATTGGCCTCCACTGCCTTCTGAAGCAGTGCATTCCACACTCCCACAACTCTCTGGGAGAAGAAGTTTTTCCTTAACTCTGTCCTAAATGACCTACCCCTTATTCTCAAACCATGCCCTCTGGTACTGGACTCTCCCAGCATCTGAAACATATTTCCTGCCTCTATCTTGTCCAATCCCTTAATAATCTTATATGTTGCAATCAGATCCCCTCTCAATCTCCTTAATTCCAGCGTGTACAAGCCCAGTCTCTCTAACCTCTCTGCGTAAGACAGTCCGGACATCCCAGGAATTAACCTTGTGAATCTACGCTGCACTTCCTCTACAGACAGGATGTCCTTCCTTAACCCTGGAGTCCAAAACTGTACACAATACTCCAGGTGTGGTCTCACCAGGGCCCTGTACAAATGCAAAAGAATTTCCTTGCACTTGTACTCAATTCCCTTTGTAATAAAGGCCAACATTCCATTAGCCTTCTTCACTGCCTGCTGCACTTGCTCATTCACCTTCAGTGACTGATGAACAAGGACTCCTAGATCTCTTTGTATTTCTCCCTTACCTAACTCTACACTGTACAGATAATAATCTGCCTTCCTGTTCTTACTCCCAAAGTGGATAACCTCACACTTATTCACATTAAACGTCATCTGCCATGTGCAGAAGTTCGCTGATGACACGGCCATAGTGGGGTGTGTCAGGAATGGACAGGAGGAGGAGTATAGGAAACTGATACAGGACTTTGTGATATGGTGCAACTCAAACTACCTGCGTCTCAATATCACCAAGACCAAGGAGATGGTGGTGGACTTTAGGAGATCTAGGCCTCATATGGAGCCAGTGATCATTAATGGAGAATGTGTGGAGCAGGTTAAGACCTACAAGTATCTGGGAGTACAGTTAGACGAGAAGCTAGACTGGACTGCCAACACAGATGCCTTGTGCAGGAAGGCACAGAGTCGACTGTACTTCCTAAGAAGGTTGGCGTCATTCAATGTCTGTAGTGAGATGCTGAAGATGTTCTATAGGTCAGTTGTGGAGAGCGCCCTCTTCTTTGTGGTGGCGTGTTGGGGAGGAAGCATTAAGAAGAGGGACGCCTCACGTCTTAATAAGCTGGTAAGGAAGGCGGGCTCTGTCGTGGGCAAAGTGCTGGAGAGTTTAACATCGGTAGCTGAGCGAAGGGCGCTGAGTAGGCTACGGTCAATTATGGATAACTCTGAACATCCTCTACATAGCACCATCCAGAGACAGAGAAGCAGTTTCAGCGACAGGTTGCTATCGATGCAATGCTCCTCAGACAGGATGAAGAGGTCAATACTCCCCAATGCCATTAGGCTTTACAATTCTACCGCCAGGACTTAAGAACTTTTTAAAAGCTATTATTAATGCTTTTTGAGATAGTGATTTAGATGCATATCATATTTTTTACTGAGTTAAGTATTGTATGTAATTAGTTTTGCTACAACAAGTGTATGGGACATTGGAAAAAAAGTTGAATTTCCCCATGGGGATGAATAAAGTATCTATCTATCTATCTATCTAACTATCAAGTATCTGCCCACTCACCCAGCCTATCCAAGTCACCCTGAATCTGGTCAGGTGTCTAATATCTCATTTTGAGCATTTTGGAAATAGTGATCACAACTCTATCTCCTTTACCATAGCATTGGCGAGGGATAGGAACAGACAAGTTAGGGAAGCGCTTAATTGGAGTAAGGGGAAATATGAGGCTATTAGACAGGAACTCGGAAGCATAAAATGGAAACAGATGTTCTCAGGAAAATGTATGGAAGAAATGTGGCAAATGTTCAGGGGATATTTGTGTGGAGTTCTGCGTAGGTACATTGCAGTGAGACAGGGTAATGATGGCAGAATACAGGATTCACGGTGTACAAAGGCTGTTGTATATCTAGTCAAGAAGAAAAGGAGAGCTTACGAAAGGTTCAAAAAACTAAGTAATGATAGAAATCTAGAAGACTATAAGGCTAGCAGGAAGGAGCTCAAGAAAGAAATTAGTAGAGCCAGAAGGAGCCATGAAAAGGCCTTGGCAGACAGGATTATGGAAAACACCAAGGCATTCTACAAGTATGTTAAGAGCAAGAGGATAAGACGTGAGGGAATAGGACCAATCAAGTGTGGCAGTGGAAAAGTGTGTATGGAACTGGAGGAGATAGCAGACGTACTTAGTCAATACTTTGCTTCAGTATTCACTATGGAAAATGATTTTGGCGATTGTAGAGGACTGTAAAGATTGAGCATGTAGATATTAAGAAAGAGGATGTGCAGGAGCTTTTGGAAAGCATCAAGTTGGATAAATCACTAGTACTGGATGAGATATACCCCAGGCTACTGTGGGAGGCAAGGGAGGAAATTGCTGAGTTTCTGGCAATGATCTTTGCATCATGAATGGGGATGGGAGAGGTTCCAGAGGATTGGAGGGTTGCGAATGTTGTTCATTATTCAAGAAAGGGAGTAAATATAGCCCAGGAACTATAGACCAGAAAGTCTTACTTCAATGATTGGTAAGTTGATGGAGAAGATCCTGAGAGGCAGGATTTATGAACATTTGGAGAGGCATAATATGATTAGGAATAATCAGCATGGCTTTGTCAAAGGCAGGTCATGCCTTACAAGACTGATTGAATTTTTTGAGGATGTGACTAAACACATTGATGATGGTATTTGACAAGGTACCCCATGCAAGGCTTATTGAGAAAGTAAGGAGGCATGGGATCCAAGGGGACATTGCTTTGTGGATCCAGAACTGGCTTACCCACAGAAGGAAAAGAGTGGTTGTAGATGGGTCATATCTGCATGGAGGTCAATGACCAGTGGTGTACCTCAGGGATCTGTTCTGGGACCCCTACTCTTTGTGATTTTTATAAATGACCTGGATGAGGAAGTGGAGGGATGGGTTAGTAAATTTGCTGATGACACAAAGGTTGGAAGTGTTGTGGATAGTGTGGAGGGCTGTCAGAGGTCTACAGCGGGACATTGATAGTATGCAAAACTGGGCTGAGAAGTGGCAGATGGAGTTCAACCCAGATAAGCATGAAGCAGTTCATTTTGGTAGGTCAAATATGATGACAGAATATGGTATTAATGGTAAGACTATTGGCAATGTGGAGGATCAGAGGGATCTTGAGGTCCATAGGACGCTCAAAGCAGCTGCACAGGTTGACTCTGTGGTTAAGAAAGCATATGGTACATTGGCCTTCATCAATCGTGGGACTGAGTTTAGGATCCAAGGGGTTATATTGCAGCTATATAGGACCCTGGTCAGACCCGACTTGGAGTACTATGCTCAGTTCTGATCGCCTCACTACAGGAAGGATGTGGAAACCGTAGAAAGAGTGTAGAGGAGTTTTACAAGGATGTTGCCTGGCTTGGGGAGCATCCGTCATGAGAATAGGTTGAGTGAACTTGGCCTTTTTTCCTTGGAGCAACAGAGGATGAGAGGTCACCTGATAGAGGTGTACAAGATGATGAGAGGCATTGATCTTGTGGATAGTCAAAGGCTTTTTGCGAGGGTGGAAATGGCTAGCACAAGAGGGCACAGTTTTAAGGTGCTTGGAAGCAGGTACAAAGGAGATATCAGGGGTATGTTTTTTATACAGAGAGTGATGAGTGCGTGGACTGGGCTGCCAGCGACAGTGGTGGAGGCGGATACGATAGGGTATTTTAAGAGACTGCTAGACAGGTATATGGAGCTCAGAAAAATAGAGGGCTATGGATAACCCTAGGTAATTTCTCAGGTAAGGACATGTTTGGCACAGCTTTGTGGGCCGAAGGGCCAGTATTGTGCTGTAGGTTTTCTATGTTTCTATGTTACATAGAACATGTACAGCACATTACAGGCCCTTCGGCCCACAATGTTGTGCCGATCCTCAAACCCTGCCTCCCATATAACCCCCCACCTTAAATTACTCCATATAACTGTCTAGTAGTCTCTTAAATTTCACTAGTGTATCTGCCTCCACCATTGACTCCACATTCCACATACCAACCACTGTCTGAATGAAAAACCTTCATCTAATATCCCCCTTGAACTTCCCTCCCCTTATCTTAAAGCCATGTCCTCTTGTACTGAGCAGTGGTGCCCTGGGCAAGAAGCACTGGCTGTCCACTCTGTCTATTCCTCTTAATATCTTGTACACCTCTATCATGTCTCCTCTCATCCTCCTTCTCTCCAAAGAGTAAAGCCCTAGCTCCCTTAATCTCTGATCATAACCCATACTCTCTAAACCAGGCAGCATCCTGGTAAATCTCCTCTGTACCCTTTCCAATGCTTCCACATCCTTCCTATACTGAGGTGACCAGAACTGGACACAGTACTCCAAGTGTGGCCTAACTAGAGTTTTATAGAGCTGCATCATTACATCGCGTCTCTTAAATTCTATCCCTCGACTTATGAAAGCTAACACCCCATAAGCTTTCTTAACTACCCTATCTACCTGTGAGGCAAATTTCAGGGATCTGTGGACATGTACCCCCAGATCCCTCTGCTCCTCCACACTACCAAATATCCTGCCATTTACTTTGTACTCTACCTTGGAGTTTGTCCTTCCAAAGTGTACCACCTCACACTTCTCTGGGTTGAACTCCACCTGCCACTTCTCAGCCCACTTCTGCATCCTATCAATGTCTCTCTTCAATCTTCAACAATCCTCTACACTATCTACAACATCACCAACTTTTGTGTCATCTGCAAACTTGCCAACCCATTCTTCTACCCCCTCATCCAGGTCGTTAATAAAAATCACGAAAAGTAGAGGTCCCAGAACAGATCCTTGTGGGACACCACTGGTCACAACCCTCCAATCCAAATGTACTCCCTCCACCACGACCCTCTGCCTTCTGCAGGCAAGCCAATTCTGAATCCACCTGGCCAAACTTCCCTGGATCCCATGCCTTCTGACTTTCTGAATAAGCCTACCACGTGGAACCTTGTCAAATGCCTTACTAAAATCCATGTAGATCACATCCACTGCACTACCCTCATCTATCTGTCTGGTCACCTCCTCAAAGAACTCTATCAGGCTTGTTAGGCATGATCTGCCCTTCACAAAGCCATGCTGACTGATCCTGATCAGACCATGATTCTCTAAATGCCCATAGATCCTATCTCTAAGGATCTTTTACAACAGCTTTCCCACCACAGACATGAGGCTCACTGGTCTATAATTACCTGGACTATCCCTACTACCTTTTTTGTACAAGGGGACAACATTCTCCTCCCTCCAATCCTCTGGTACCATTCCCGTGGACAACAAGGACGTAAAGATCCTAGCCAGAGGTTCAGCAATCTCTTCCCTTGCCTCGTGGAGCAGCCTGGGGAATATTCCGTCAGGCCCCGGGGACTTATCCGTCCTAATGTATTTTAACAACTCCAACACCTCCTCTCCCTTAATATCAACATGCTCCAGAACATCAACCTCACTCATATTGTCCTCACCGTCATCAAGTTCCCTCTCAGTGGTGAATACCGAAGAGAAGTATTCATTGAGGATCTCGCTCACTTCCACAGCTTCCAGGCACATCCCACTTTTATCTCTAATCGGTCCTACCTTCACTGCTGTCATCCTTTTGTTCTTCACATAATTGAAGAATGCCTTGGGGTTTTCCTTTACCCTACTCGCCAAGGCCTTTTCATGCCACCTTCTCGCTCTTCTCAGCCCCTTCCTAAGCTCCTTTCTTGCTACCCTATATTCCTCAATAGACCCATCTGATCCTTGCTTCCTAAACCTCATGTATGCTGCCTTCTTCCACCTGACTAGATTTTCCACTTCACTTGTCACCCATGGTTCCTTCACCCTACCATTCTTTATCTTCCTCACTGGGACAAATTTATCCCTAACATTCTGCAAGAGATCCTTAAACATCGACCACATGTCCATAGTACGTTTCCCTGCAAAAACATCATCCCAGTTCACACCCGCAAGCTCTAGCCTTACAACTCATAATTTGCCCTTCCCCAATTAAAAATGTTCCTGTCCTCTCTGATTCTATCCTTATCCATGATAATGTTAAAGGCCAGGGAGCGGTGATCACTGTCCCCCAGATGCTCACCCACTGACAGACCTGTGACCTGACCTGGTTCGTTACCTAATACTAGATCTAGTATGGCATTCTCCCTAGTCGGCCTGTCAACATACTGTGACAGGAATCCGTCCTGGACACACTTAACAAACTCTGCCCTGTCTAAAACCTTGGAACTAATCAAGTGTCAATCAATACTAGGGAAGTTAAAGTCACCAATAATAACAACCCTGTTATTTTTGCACCTTTCCAAAATCTGCCTCCCAATCTGCTCCTCGGTATTTCTACTGCTACCAGGGGGCCTATAGAATACCCCCAGTAGAGTAACTGCTCCCTTCCTGTTCCTGACTTCTACCCAAACTGACTCAAAGGAGGATCCTGCTACATTACCCACTCTTTCAGTAGCTGTAATAGTATCCCTGACCAGTAATGCCACCCCTCCTCCCCTTTTTCCCCCTCTCTATCCCTTTTAAAACACTGAAATCCAGGAATATTGAGAATCCATTCCTGCCCTGGTGCCAGCCAAGTCTCCGTAATGGCCACTACATCATAATTCCATGTATGTATCCAAGCTCTCAGTTCTTCACCTTTGTTCCTGATGCTTCTTGCATTGAAGTACACACACATTAGCCCTTCTACCTTACTACCTTTATACCCTTTATTCTGCTGCTGTTTCCTCAAAGCCTCTCTATATGTTAGATCTGGCTTTACTCCATGCACTTCTTTCACTGCTCTATCGCTCTGGGTCCCATCCCCCTTGCAAATTAGTTTAAACCCTCCTGAATCATGCTAGCAAACCTACCAGCAAGGATATTGCTCCCCCTCGAGTTCAGGTGCAACCCATCCAATTTGTACAGGTCCCACCTTCCCCAGAAGAGATCCCAATGGTCCAAAAATCTAAAACCCTGCCCCCTGCACCAACTCCTCAGCTCGCATTCAACTGCCATCTCCTCCAGTTCTTACCATCACTATCACGTAGTACTGGCAGCAATCCTGAGAACGCCACCCTTGAGGTCCTGTTCTTCAGCCTTCTGCCTAGTTCCCGAAACTCACACTTCAGGACCTCATCCCTCTTCCTGCCTATGTTGTTGGTCCCAACATGTATCACGACTTCTGGTTGCTTTCCCTCTCATACCAGGATGTCATGCACCCGGTCAGAGACATCCCGGACCCTGGCACCCGGGAGGCAACAAATCATGTGGGTTTCCTTCTCACGTCCACAAAATCTCCTGTCTGCTCCCCTGACTATAGAGTCTCCAATGACGACAGCTCTCCTCTTCTCCGTCCCATCCTTCTGCACCACAGGGTCAGACTCAATGCCAGAGGCCCTGCCACCGTGGCTCACACCTGGTCGGTCGTCCTCACCAACAGCATCCAGGACGGTATACTTATTATTCAGGGGAATAGCTACAGGGGTGCTCTGCACTACCTGTCTACTCACCTTCGCTTTCCCCCCTCGGACTGTCACCCAACGACCTGCTTCCGGCAGCCTAGGTGAGGCTACCTCCCTGTAGCTCTCATCTATGACTATGTTTCTCATCTAGGTTTTCTCTGTTTCTAAGAGAAGATAAAAGTTGCTGCAGAACACAGCAAAATATAGAAACTAACAAAAGTTATAAATGGTTAAAATTAGAATTAGTAGTCGTACCTCTACCCTACTTACCAGAATTTCTCAGGCTGAAGCCCCAAAAGAGAAATTATATCAATAAAAAAATTATTGAAGCTACGGAATTAGCACCAGCTATAATGAGACAACATCAGCAGAGATGGAAGACCAACACCTCTATTATGTAACCGAGAAATAGTTCTGTTAAATCATACCAAAGGATTCGGTCAGTTTTTTTCTTGTGCAAGTATTGTGAACTGACTTTCCGTGGATGATCCACCGTTTCATCCAATGAACCAAGAAACAATATGGTGAGCCAACCAGGACTGAAGAACCAGCACGGGAAAGGAATGCTTCAAGATGCAGAGGATTTCATACGGTCAGATGTATAATTTTATTTCTCACTCGAAGGATCTGAATTTGACTTTCTGGAGAACTGATAATTTTGCAAGGACGTTGATAAGTGACTGATTGGGATTTACTTTGTTTAAATGTTGTGAGGTTGGAGAATTTGTCGTGAAAGGGTTTAAGCTGTGTGTTATTGGGGGGAGGGTTGAATTTGAAATTGTAGATGTACTGACCTGAAACTGAAACTGAGGATAACCATAATACTTAAAAATAGGAATTCAATTAGTTTCATAACTAACCAGGGAAAAATAAAAAAAGGCGAAAGTTAGTCTGAAAACCCTTAAATAGGGAATAACACTGGATCTAACTAATTAGAGAATTTGGAGTGATAAAAGTTATTCTAATGAATCTCATTGATTCTAACTATAAAAGAATTTGGTTTTCATTGATATTTGAGATTTGGAACGATCTGAAATCCTGTCTACCCACTACCCTGGACCCCCATCAATTTACCTATCGCACCAACAGGTCAACAGAGGATGCCATCTCCATGGCATTTCACTCTGCCCTGACCCACCTGGACAGCCCCAACTCTTACGTCAGAATGCTGTTCATTGACTTTAGTTCGGCATTCAATACTGTGATCCCCTCCAAGCTGATCACCAAACTTCACCAGCTTGGTATCAGTTCGTCCCTCTGCAATTGGACAATGGACTTTCTGACTAACAGATCCCACTCTGTTAAGTTAGAGAACCTCTCCTCCTCCACTTTCACCTTAAACACCTGCGTGCCTCAAGGCTGTGTGCTGAGCCCTCTTCTGTACTCCCTTTTCACCTATGACTGCATTCCTATACATGGTTCTAACTCCATAATCAAGTTCGCAAATGACACCACGGTGGTTGGCCTGATCAGAGGAGATGATGAGATGGCCTACAGGGATAAGGTCCAGCACCTGTCCGTGTGGTGTGCTGACAACAACCTGGCCCTTAACACCCAGAAGACCAAGGAGATCATTGTGGACTTCAGGCATGCTAGGAGCCACATTCATTTCCCCATCTACATCAATGGAGCTGTAGTGAAGCGTGTATCAAGCTTCAAATTCCTTGGTGTCCACATTTCTGAAAATCTCACCTGGTCTCTGAACTCCTCCATCCTGATCAAAAAGGCACAACAGAGCCTTTATTTCCTGCAGAGCATCAGGAAAGCTCACCTCTGTCCCAGGATACAGATGGACTTTTACCGCTGTACCATTGAGAGCATACTAAGCAACTGCATCTCAGTGTGGTATGGCAATTGTCCCATATCGGAATGAAAAGCACTCTAGCGTGTGGTGAAAACTGCTCAGCGGATTATCGGCACCCTATTGCCTACCATTGAGAACATCTACCATAAATGCTGCCTGGGCGGGCGAAAAGCATTATCAAGGATGCATCTCACCCTAACCATGGACTTTTTACTCTCCTTCCATCCGGTAGGCGCTACAGGAGCCTCCGCTCCCACAACAGCAGGCACAGGAAGAGCTTCTTCCCCGAAGCTGTGACCCTGCTGAGCCTCACATCACAGCGCTAAACAGTATTGCACCCATATTGTACTGTCTCAGTACTTTTGTATTTGTGTGCTGTAGCACTTACTTTTTATTCGCAGTTATTTTGTAAATAACACTATTCTTTGCATTTCTGGTTAGATGCTAACTGCATTTCATTTGGCTTTGTATCTGTACTCAGCACAATGGTAATAAAGTTGAATCTAATTTAATCTAACACAGAAGGTTGGAATTTTGAATTGTTCATACTCAAGTAAATATTTTGTATATATTACTGTTTTTTTATAACCTAAACTTATCACTAGAAGTGTGTGTTACACTCTAAACCTGCCAATGCTTTGTTTTGCTTGGGACTATACTCTCTGGAATTCAGAAGAATGAGAGGGGATCTTATAGAAGAATTGAAAATTTTGAAAGGGATAGATAAGATAGAAGTAGGAAAGTTTCCATTGGTAGGTGAGACTAGAACTAGGGGACATTGCCTCAAGATTCAGGGGAGAAGATTTAAGACGGAGATGAGGATAAAACTGTTTTTCTCAGAGAGTGGTGAATCTGTGGAATTCTCTGCCCAGGGAAGCAGTTGAGGCTTCTTCACTAAATACATTTAAGACACAGTTAGATAGATTTTTACATAGTAAGGGAATTAAGGGTTATGGGGAAAAGGCAGGGAGATGGAACTGAGTTTACGGACAGATCAGCCATGATCTTATTGAATGGCGGGGCAGGCTCGATGGCCTGGATGGCCTACTCCTGCTCCTATCTCTAATGTTCTTATGTTCAAGCAACATGCTTAAGTTTGTGCAGATTTGGCATGTCATATAAAACTTTGACAAACTACTATAGATTCGCAGTGCAGAATATCCTGTCTGATTGCAACATGGATTAGTGTATACCCTGAAATGGAGAAGCCTGCAAAGATTAGTGGTTATAGCCCAGTCCATCACAGGAAAAGTCCATGCCACCTTTGAGCACATCTACAAGGAGTGCTGCCACAAGAATGCAGCATCCATCATCAAGGACACCCACTATCCAGGACATGCTCTCTTCTCACCACTGCTCAAGAAGGAGAAACAGAAGCCTTCGATTCTACATCACCAGATTCAGGAACAATTGGCACTCTTCAACCATTGGGCAGCTGGACAACTTCATTCATCTCAATATTGAACTGATTCATCAACCTTTGAACACGCTTTCAAGGTCTCTACAACTCATGATCTCAGTATTATTCATTTACTATGTATTTGTTTTATTATTATTATTTATATATTTCCACAGTTTGTCTGTTTTTGCACATTGGGTGTTAGTCTCTCTTTATGTGTATCTTTTCATTAACTCTGTTATATTTCTTTAGTCTACTCTAAATGCCCCACAAGAAATGTATATGATGACATAAACAGACTTTGATAATACTTTTGCTTTGAACTTTGAAGAACTATTCCATATAAAAATTAAAAGTTGGAATGATTTATCCTCCTGAACCTCTTATGACTCTTTCCAAAGCCCCTGCATTCTTCCTATAGTTTGGTGACCAAAACTGCTCACAAACTCATCAAAATTTTATATAATCACATGACTTCCCAACATCTATATTCAATACCCAACTGATGAAAGCAAGTATGAAGTATAACTCTTTACTAACATATCCACTCGATTCCTATTTCTAAGGAGTGAATGGTAGGGCACTGAGGTGTGTGGTCATACAAACGGATCTGGGAATACAGATCCATAACTCCCTGAAAGTGGTGTCACAAGTAGATAGGGTTGTAAAGAGAGCTTTTGGCACACTGGATTTCATAAAATAGAGCATTTATTTCAGGAGTTGAGATGTTATGTTGAAATTGTGTAAGACAATAGAGAGGCTAAATTTGGAGAGCCATGTGCAGTTTTGGTCACCTACCTATGGGAAAGATATCAATAAGTTTAAAAGAGTGCAGACAAAAATTTATGAGCATGTTGTTGAGACTTGAGAAGCGGAGTTATAGGAAAAGTTTGAACAGGTTAGGACTTTATTCACTGGAGTGTTGGAAAATGCAGGGATAAATGATAGTCGTATATAAAATTAGGAGAGGTATAGGTGGTGTAACTACATATAGGCTTTTTCCCCTGAGTTTGCAGGAGACTAGAACTAGATATCATAAGTTTTACATGAAAGGTGATATATTAAAGGAGAACCTAAAGGAAACCGTCTTCTCTCAGAGGGTGGTGAGAGTGTGGAATGAGCTGCAGGCAGAGGTGGTGGATGGGTGTTCAATTGCAACATTTAAGAGAAGTTTGGATATGTATCTGGATGAGAGAGTGCATAGATGGTTATGAGTAGGTGGGACTCGGCAGAACAATATGTCAAAATGCACTGGATGGGTCAAAGAACCTGGTTTTGTGCTGTATTGCTCTTTGACTCTAAAGTTCAGGTGTGGAATCCCCCAGTGAATGAATGTTATTTCCACTCTGATGCTTAAGTAGCAAAGGAGTGGAGTGACAGATACTGCTCAGCATGTCCCACTGGTACTTATCAGGGAACAACCACAGCCAGCACGATTCAACCCATGACACCATGACATTACTCACATAAAACTGTCAGCTTGCAACAAGTTTGAATTCCTCGGGGACTATTCCTGGTTTGTACCATTATTTTCAAAGAGAAAAGCAAACCAACAAATCAAAAAGGCATAGCATTATTTCTCCTCCAAGTATAATTATCTTCTTTAACATATTCTTGTCCTATTACAAAAACTGGCAATTTAAACGAGTATTGCACAGAAGACGTAATCCTAATGCCACTGTTGGCAGAGGCATTACAGCAGTAACTCTGAGCGTCTAGCTGCACTCCATTTGCAATGAATGGCAACATCCTATTAGCACAGCAACAATACCTTTCCAGCAATATAGTGATGGAATGGACCTCAGTTTCAATGACAAACAGATAATAGATGTATGCACTGTCTAATGAGCGTCTAAAACAAAAGGAATATTAACCTAGCTTGTGAATCCTGCAGTCTCTCCTTTCATTCAAAGTGTAAGCATTCCATTCTGTTTTCAGTGATTTATGTTTAAGCAATTCTTGGTGTTCTAAGTGAAGTAGGAAACACTTAGACCACTGAAGTATCCCATCCAATGGACTAGATTTTCCATTCCTCCATCACTGGCACAATATGGCTGCAGAGCAAAGCAATTCCATAAAAATAACGAGCTGAATTAGGCACATTGGCCAACCAAGTCTGCTCCACCTTTCCATCATGGCTGATTTATTTTCCTCTAGCCCCATTCCCCTGCCTTCTCCCCATATCTTCTGATGTCCTTTGAACCAACCTCCACTTTAAGTATACCCAGTGACTTAGCCTTCACTGTTGTTGGCAACAATGAATTCCATTGTGTGCATTGTAGATACAGCTGAGTCCATCATGAGTAAAGCATTCCCCACCATTGAGCACACCTACATGGAGCACAGTTCTAGGAAAGCAGCATCCATCATCAAGGACCTCCACATCCAGGTCATGCTCTCTTCGCACTTCTGCTTTCAGGAAGAAATTTGGTGTTACTAGTCAGGGAAAATGTCACAGCAGTGCTCCATCTAGACAGACTGAAGAACTTGACTAGTGAGGCATTATGGGTGGAACTGAGAAATAAGAAAGGTATGACCATGTTAACGGGTTTATACAGTACTACAGACCACCCAACAGTCCTAGGGATTTAGCGGAACAAGTTTGTAGATATCACAGACTGTTACAAGGAACATAAGGTTGTCATGGTAGATGGTTTTAACCTTCCATGTATTAACTAGGAATCTCAAACTGCAAAACGACTAGATGGGATAGAGTTTGTCAAGTGTGTGCAGGAAGGTTTCCTTCATCGGTACGTTGAAGTCCCAATGGAAGAACATGAGGTACTGGATCTGCTATTAGGAAATGAAACAGGGGCAGGTGACAGAAGATTGTGTAGTGGAACACTTTGCATCCAGTGACCACAATGCCATTAGTTTCAAAGTAAATATGCAGAAAAACAGGTCTGGTCCAAGGGCTGGAATTCTAAATTTCAGAAAGGCCAATTATGATGATATCAAGAATGATCTGGCAAGTGTGAATTGGGACATGCTGTGTTTTGGCAAAGGTGTACCTGGAAAGTACTGGACAAGAACTCAGCATGGTCATCCAGCTACATGAAGATCAACGTGGCCAAGTCAGACACAACAACGACCTCTCAGAGCCCTTCCCAATAGGCAATGGTGTAAAGCAAGGCTGCTTCCTCGCGCCGACTCTCTTCACCACCTTCTTCAGCACGATGCTCAAAAGAGCTACAGAAGACCTTGATGACGAGGACGGTGTCTACATCCGATACTGCACCGATGGCAGCCTGTTCAACCTGAGGTGATTACAATCCCACACCAAGACAATGGAGCAATTCATCCGAGAGCCTCTCTTCACCGACGATGCTGCCCTTGTTGCCCACACAGAGACAGCCCTGCAGCGTAAACATCCTGCTTTGCAGAGGCTGCCGAGCTCTTCGGACTGGAAGCCAGCTTGAAGAAGACAGAAGTTCTCCATCAGGCCACACCTTAGGAAGATTACCACCCTCCCCACATCACCATCAGCAAGGCAGAGCTGAAGACAGTCCACCAGTTCAGCTACCTGGGGTGCACCGTCTCGTCAGATGCCAAGGTCGACAAAGAGATTGACAACAGACTGGCAAAGGCAAACAGAGCATTTGGCAGGCTGTTAAACAGTCTGGAACAACAAGCATCTGAAGAAAGGCACAAAGATCAGCGTGTACAGAGCCGATGTACTGACCACCCTCCTGTACGGCTCCAAGTCGTGGGTCACCTATCGTCACCACCTACGACTCCTTGAGCGTTTTCACCAGCACTGCCTCTGCACCATTCTTAACATCCACTGGAGTGACTTCGTCACCAACATTGAAGTCCTCGAACAGGTGGAGGTCACCAGTATCGAGGCCATGCTGTTGAAGACGCAGCTGTGCTGGACAGGACACATCTCCAGGATGGAGGATCATCGCCTGCCGAAGATTGTGCTGTATGGCAAACTCTCCACTGGCCACCATGACAGGGGGGCACCGAAGAAGAGGTACAAGGACTCTCTGAAGAAATCCCTTGGTGCTTGTCACATTGACCATCACCAGAGGTCTACTCTAGCCTCCGATCGTGAGGTCACACCATTCACCAGTCTGTCTCCTCCTTCGAGAATGCACGCAGGGCTGGCCTTGAGGACAAATGGAGGAGGAGGAAGAACTGTGACACAGCAGCACCAAACCCAGAACAGGATTTCCCTTGCAGCCACTGTGGCTGGGTCTGCCAGTCCCGTATCGGCCTCGTCAGCCACCAGTGAGCCTGCAGCAGACGTGGGCAGCCCCCTTCCTAAATCTTCGTTCGCGAAGCCAAGCCATGATGATGACCTGGAAAGTGGGAGTCCTTCAAAAAAGAAATTTTGAGAGTATAAAGCTTGTTTGTATGTGCCTGTCAGAATAAAAAGGAAAGTTAACAAGTGTTGGGAGCCTTGGTTTTCGAAAGATACTGAGACCCTGGTTAAGAGAGAAAAGGAGTGCATAGCAGGCTTAGGCAAGTAGGAACAAATGAGGTGCTAATGGAGTACAAGAAATGCAAGGTGGAAGAAAAAAATCAGGAGAGCAGGAAGAAGGCATGAAGTTGCTCTAGCAGCCAAGTTGAAGGAAAATCCTAAAGGCTGATTTATACTTGTGCATACGGGCTACGCCATAGCGTATGCCGTAGTCCTGATTTTCACTTCTGCGTCGCTCTAGGCCGTAGCGAGCATGCGTTGGTGTGAGCCAAAACACTAGTTGGCGGTGGGGTTTCTATGCCACTGTGTTGAGTTTCTTCATGAGAGACGTGGACGAGGAAATGCATTTCAAACATTTTCGCATGTCGGCAGATAGATTTGGCGATTTGGTTCATCTATTTCGTATCGGTGTACAGACATGGCAGAGAAGAAGCAACCGGAAATGCATAGGAGGAAATGGTGATGCTACCAAACGGACCAATCACAGTTGCTGTGGTCTGCGTCGCCGCGACGCGTGAGTTTTTTTTGGGGAGGTGCACGTCACCCTACAACGTAGATGCAACGCACGAGTATAAATCAGCCTTAAGGGATTCTAAAGGTATGTTAAGTGTGAAAGGCTTGCAAGGAACGAAACTGCTCCTCTGGAGGTGCAGAATGATTATGTAGTGGAGCACTCTGCATCCAGTGACCATGTGTGGAGACAAAACATATGGGGAGATCTTAAATGAATTCTTTGCATCTGTATTTATTTGGGAGACAGTTACAGCGTCTGTAGAAGTGAGGCAAAGCTTCTTCGGCTTGGTACTGCACAAGCACTGTTGGATGGCTGTCACCCTTGAGACAAATCAGGGTGTATAAATCCCCAGGGCCTGACAAGGTGTTCCCTCGGACCCTACAGGAGGCAAGTGCAGAAATTTCCAGAGCCCTAGCAGAGATATTTCAAGCATCCTTAGTGATAGGAGAGGTATCAGAGATTTGAATATTGTTTGTCATCTATATCAATGATCTGGAGGATAATGGGGTTAACTGGATCAGCTAATTTGTGAATGACGCCAATATTAGAGGTGCAGTGGGCAGTGAGGAAGGCTTTCATAGCTTGCAGAGGGATCTTCATCAGCTGGAAAAATGGTCTGGAAATATGGCAGATGAAATTTAATGCAGACAGATATGAAGTTTTTCATGTCAACAGGACCAACCAAGGTAGGTCTTACATAGTGAATGGTAGGGCACTGAGAAGTGTGGTAGAACAAGGGGATCTGGAAATACATATACATTATTCATTGAAAGTGGTGTCACAGGTAGATAGGGTCATTAAAAAGTCTTTTGGCACATTGGCCTTCATATATCAAGGTATTGAATACAGAAGAGGGGATGTTATGTGGAAATTTATAATACATTGGTGATGCCTAATTTGGAGCAGTTTTCGTCACCTAACTACTAGAAAGATGTAAACAAGGCTGAAAGAGTGCAAAGAAAATTAACACTGATATTGCCAGTTCTGGAGGACCTGAGTTACAAGGAAAGATTGAATATGCTTGGGTTGTATTCTTTAGAATGCGGAAGATTGAGAGGAGATTTGAGAGAGGTATACAAAATTATGAGGGCTAGAGATAGGGTAAATGCAAGCAGGCTTTTTCCACTGAGGTTGGGTGGGAGTATAACCAGAGGTCACGGATGAAGGTGAAGGGTGAGAAGTTTAAAGGGAACATGAGGGGAAACATCTCCATTCAGAGGGTTGTGAGAGTTGTTAGGGTAGGGATATAGCAGGCTATGGGCTCAGTGCAATTGGATGGGAGTCGGCAGCTTAATGGTTTCAGCATAGGCTAGATGGGCTGAAGGGCCTGTTTCTGTACTGTACTTAGAAACATAGAAAACCTACAGCACAATACAGGCCCTTCGGCCCACAAAGCTGCGCCGAACATATCCCTACCTTAGAAATTACTAGGCTTACCCATAGCCCTCTATTTTTCTAAGCTCCATGTACTTATCCAAAAGTCTCTTAAAAGACCTTATCATATCCGCCTCCACCTCTGTTGCTGGCAGCCCCACTCCACACACTCACCACTCTCTGAGTAAAAAACTTACCCCTGATATCTCCTCTGTACCTACTCCCCAGCACCTTAAATTTGGGTCATCTTGTGGCAAACATTTCAGCCCTGGGGAAAAAGCCTCTGACTATCCACACTATCAATGTCTCTCATCATCTTATACACCTCTATCAGGTCACCTCTCATCCCTCGTCGCTCCAAGGAGTAAAGGCCGATTTCACTCAACCTATTCTCATTTGATTTAAGATTTATGATTCTATGACTCTATGACCCTATGAAGTATAGGAGCCTCAGGACTCACACCACCAGGTTTAGGAACAGCTATTACCTGTCAACTGTCAGGCTCTTAAACCAGCGGGGTTAACTTCACTCAGCTTTACCTGTACCGTCTGTGAACTGTTCCCACAACCTACGGACTCACTTTCAAGGAATGTTCTCATGTTCTCGATATTTATTCACAAACAAGACAAAATCTGCAGATGCTGGAAATCCAAGCAGATTGTGTGTGTTGCTCGATATTTATTGTTTACTTACTTATTATTATTATGGTTTTACTTGTACTCAACTCAAGCTGGTAAAACCTGAGATACAGGCATAGACAAGCACATTTATTTCTCAATTACTAAGAACGTTCGGACTGTTCTAATTCTGTTTAGTATTGTGGCATTCTGGAGATTTACATAAATATTGTTTAATGCTATTGTGCAGTGACCTTAGGATGATACTCAGGTGTCAGATGCTCAGAATCTCAGGTGGTGACAAAAGGGCGTACAGGAGTGAGATATGCCAACTAGTGGAGTGGTGCCGCAGCAACAACCTGGCACTCAACATCAGTAAGATGAAAGAGCTGATTGTGGACTTCAGGAGGGGTAAGACGAAGGAACACATACCAATCCTCATGGAGGGATCAGAAGTGGAGAGAATGAGCAGATTCAACTTCCTGGGTGTCAAGGATCTAACTTGGTCCCAACATATAAATGTAGTTATAAAGGAGGCAAGACAGCGGGTATACTTTCTTTTGAGTTTGAAGAGATTTGGCATGTCAACAAATACACTCAAAAACTTCTGTAACTATACCGTGGGGAGCATTCTGACAGGCTGCATCACTGTCTGGTATGGAGGGGCTACTGCACAGGACTGAAAGTAGCTGCAGAAGGTTGTAAATTTAGTCAGCTCCATCTTGGGTACTAGCCTACAAAGTACCCAGGACATCTTTAAGGAGTGGTGTCTCAGAAAGGCAGCATTCATTATTAAGGACCTCGAGCACCCAGGGCATGTCCTTTCCTCACTATTATCATCAGGTAGGAGGTACAGAAGCCTGAAGGCACACTCAGCCATTCAGTGTATGTAGTATTTTCTAAAATTACTCATTTCAGTTATTAATGTTCTTTATTAATTTTCCATATTGGTTTTGGACCAAGATATTATGGATATAGCAAAATAGTGTTAATTGCCTTTGTTATATTTTTACCATTGAGTTCTGTTTGGCAGATTTTCTCAAGCCTTGAAGTAAACTCTGTTGAAAGTTTCCTTTTATTGCACTAGAATTTACCTTGCCAAGAAAAAATGTATTCACCACTTTGGACGTTTTCTAAGTAATGTAAATTAATTACAAATATAAAACTCAAAATAGTTGATTGCATAGTATTCACCCCTTTCAAGTCGGTATTTTGTAGATGCACCTTTGGCGGCAATTATAGCCTTGTGTCTGTGTGGATAGGTCTCTGTCAGCTTTGCACATCTGGACACTGCAAATTTTCCCCATTCTTCTTCACAAAACTGCTCAAGTTCTGTGAGATTGCATAGGGATCGCGAGTAAAAGCCCTCTTCAAGTCTTGCCACAAATTCTCAATTGGATTGAGGTCTAGACTCTGACTTGGCCTCTCCAGGACATTAACTTTGTTGTTTTTAAGACATTCCTGTGCAGCTTTGACTTTATGCTTGGGGTCATTGTCTTGCTGGAAAGCAAACCTTTTCCCAAGTTGCCTGCAAACTGCATCAGGTTTTCCTCCAGGATTTCCCTGTATTTTGCTGCATTCATTTTACCCTGTATCTTCACAAGCCTTCCAGAGCCTGCTGCAGTGAAACATCCCCACAGCACAATGCAGCTACCACCATGCTTCACAGTAGGGATCATGTGTTTTTGATGATGTCTGATGCTCGGCTTACGCCAAACATAGTGTTTAGTCTGATGGCCAAAAACCTTAATTTTGGTTGCATCAGACCATAGAACCTTCTTCCAGATGACCTCAGAGTCTCCCACATGCCTTCAGGCAAATTCTAGCCAAGAATTAACGTGAGTTTTTTTCAACAGTGTCTTAATCTTTCATAAAGCTGCGACTGGTGAAGCAACCAGGCAACAACAGTTGTTGTACGTTTAGTCTCTTCCATCTCAGCCACTGAAGCTTCTAACTCCTCCAGAGTCATCACAGGTCTCCTGGTGTCCTCTCTCACTCTCCCACATCATGCATGATCACTCAGCTTTTGAGGACAGCCTGCTCTAGGCAGACTTACAGCTGTGCCATATTCTTTCCACTTTTTGATGATTGACTTAAATGTACTCCAAACGATATTCAGTGACTTGGAAATTTTCCTGTATCAATTTCCTGACTTGTGCTTTTCAATAACTTTTTCACGGAGTTGCTTGGAGTGTTCTTTTGACTTCATGGGGCAGTTTTTACCAGGATATTCACTCACCAGCAGTTGAACCTTCTAGATACAGGTGTATTTTTACTACATTGAATTGAAAAACCTTGACTGCACACTATGATCTCAACTAATTATGTGACTTCTAAAACCAATTGGCTGCACCAGTGATGATCTGGTATGTCATATTAAAGTGGGTGAACAATTATGTTATCAATTATTTTGTGTTTTATGTTCGTAATTAGTTTAGAGCATTTTGTAGAGTACTGTTTTCACTTTTCTGTTGATCAGTATCAAATAAAGCCAAATAAAATCAACTGTGATTCAATATTGTAAAACAATAAAACATTAGAACTTCCAAGAGGAGGGGGTTAATACTTTTTATAGGCACTGTATCTTGCTTGATTGTTGATATCTCAGATATTTACATGTTTCATATTCATCTATTTGTTGTATTGTATCCTGCTGCTCCATTTTATATTCTACTATTATTTTTTTTCTTAGCTCAAGCTGGTAAAACCTGATGTACAGGCATAGCCAAGCATGCTCATTTCTCAATTACTAGGAAATTTTGGATCATTGTTGTGGTGTTTAGTATTGTGGCTTTCTGAAGATTTACACTAATATCGCTGTGTAGACCTAATTGTATATTGCTATTGTGTAGTGACTTTGGGATGATACCATTGTAGATATTACTATTGGGACAATATATACTTGTTCATGTTCCATAGTCAATCAATGTCCTCTCTTAATTCAGCATATTTCTGGTATTCTTTTTCCCTTATTGATTCCTGTATGCTGTGTGGATATAATTTGTGGGACACTGACTCTTTTTCCTCCAGGCATACTCAGCAAATCCATGGAATAGTAACTACAACAAGATCAATAAAAGATCAAGTAGAGTTTAGAAGACAACAAACTGTGCAAATGCAAATGTAAATAAATAGCAATAGAAACTTAGAAACTTAGAAAATCTAGAGCACAATACAGGCCCTTCAGCCCACAATGCTGTGCCAAACATGTACTTACTTTAGAAATTACCTAGGGTTACCTTCTATTTTTCTAAGCTCCAGGTACCTATCCAGGAGTCTCTCAAAAGACCCTATTGTATCCATCTCCATCACCGTCACCGGCAGCCCATTCCACGCACTCACCATTCTCTGCATAAGACTTACCTCTGACATCTCCTCTGTACCTACCTCCAAGCACCTTAAAACTGTGCCCTCTTGTGTTAGCCATTTCAGCCCTGGGATAAAGCCTCTGACTATCCACATGATCAATGCCTCTCATCATGTTATACACCTCTGTCAGGTCACCTCTCATCCTCTGTCGCTCCAAAAAGAAAAGGCCAAGTTAACTCAATTTATTCTCATAAGGCATGCTCCCCAATCCAGGAAAAATCCTTGTAAATCTCCTCTTTCTATAGATTCCACATTCTTCCTCAGTGAGGTGACCAGAACTGAGCACAGTACTTCAGGTGGGGTCTGACCAGGTCTTATATAGCTGTAACATTACCTCTCCGCTCTTAAACTCAATCCCACAGTTGATGAAGGTCAATACACCGTATGCCTTCTTAACCACAGGGTCAACTTTCACAGTAGTTTTGAGTGTCCTCTGGACTCAGACACCAAGATCCCTCTGATTCTCCACACTGCCAAGGGTCTTACCATTAATGCCATCATTTTTAAAAGCTATTATTAATGCTTTTTGAGATAGTGATTTAGATGCATATCATATTTTTTTACTGAGTTAAGTATTGTATGTAATTAGTTTTGCTACAACAAGTGTATGGGACATTGGAAAAAAGTTGAATTTCCCCATGGGGATGAATAAAGTATCTATCTATCTATCTATCTATCTATCTATTTGACCTACCAAAATGAACACCACACACTTATCTGGATTGAACTCCAGCTGCCACTTCTCAGCCCAGTTTTGTGTCCTATCAATGTCCTGGTGTAACATCTGACAGCCCTCCACACTATCCACAACACCCTCAACTTTTGTGTTATCAGCAAATTTACTAATCTATCCCTCCACTTCCTCATCCAGGTCATTTATAAAAATCGGGAAGAGTAAGGGATCCAGAGCAGATCCCCAAGGCACACCACTGGTCACCAACCTCCATGCAGAATATGACCCATCTACAACCACTCTTTGCCTTCTGTTGGTAAGCCAATTCTGAATCCACAAAGCAAGGTCCCCTTGGATCTCATGCCTCCTAACTTTCTCAATAAGCCTTGCATGGGGTACCTTATCAAATGCCTTGCTAAATTCCATATACACTATATCTACTACTCTACCTTCATCAATGTGTTTAGTCACATCCTCAAAAAATTCAATCAGGCTCGTAAGGCACAACCTGCCCTTTACAAAGCCATGCTGACTATTCCTAATCATATTATACCTCTCCAAATGTTCATAAATCCTGCCTCTCAGGATTTTCTCCATCAACTTACCAACCACTGAAGTAAAACTCACTGGTCTATCATTTCCTGGGCTGTCTCTACTCCTTTTCTTGGATAAAGGAACAACATCTGCAACCCTCAAATCCTCCGGAACCTCTCCTGTCCTCCATTGCGAGATGCACAGCAATCTCCTCCCTCACCTCCCACAGTCGCCTGGTGTATATCTCATCTGGTCCCTGTGACTTGATGCTTTCCAAAAGCTCCAGTACATCCTCTTTCTTAATGTCTATATTCTAAAGCTTTTCACTCCGCTGTAAATTATCCCAGCAATCAGCAAGGTCCATTTCTGTAGTGAATACTGAAGCAAAGTATTCATTAAGTACCTCCACTATATTCACTGGTCCCATATACATTTCTCCACAGTCACACCTATTCTCTCATGTCTTATCCCCTTGCTCTTCACATACTTGTAGAATGCCTTGGAGTTTTCTTTAATTCTGCTCGCTAAGGTGTTCTCATGTCCCCTTCTGGTTCTCCTAAATTCATTCTTAACCTCCTTCCTGCTAGCCTTTTAATTTTCTAGATTTCTTTCATTACCTAATTTTTTGAACCTTTCGTAAGCCTCTCTTTTCTTCTTGACTAGCTTTTCAACAGCCTTTGTACACCATAGTTCCTGTATCCTGCCATCCTTTCCCTTCTCATTGGAATGTATCTATGCAGAATGCCACGCAAATATCCCCTCAACATTTGCCACATTTCTGCCGTATATTTCCCCGAGAACATCTGTTCCCAATTTATGCTTCAAAGTTCCTGCCTATTAGCTTCATATTTCTGCTTACTCCAATTAAATGCTTTCCAAACTTGTCTGTTCCTATCCCTCTCAAATACTATGGTAAAGGAGATAGAATTGTGATCTCTATCTCCAAAATGCTCTCCCAGTGAGAGACCTGACACCTGACCAGGTTCATTTCTCAATACCAGATCAAGTACAGCTTCTTCTCTTGTAGACTTATCTACATATTGTGTCAGGAAACCTTCCTGAACACACCTAACAAACTCCACCCATCTAAACCCCTCACTGTAGGGAGATGCCAATCGATATTGTGAAAATTAAAATCTCCCATCATGCCAACCTTGTTATTACTGCACCATTCCAAACTCTGTCTCCCTATCTGCTCCTCGATGTCCTGTTACTATTGGGTGGTCTATAAAAACACCCAGTAGAATTATTGACCCTTTCCTGTTTCTAACTCCCACCCACAGAGACTCAGTAGACAATCCCTCCATGACTTCCTCCTTTTCTGCAGCCATGACACCATCTCTAATCAGCAGTGCCACACCCTCACCTCTTTTGCCTCCCTCCCTGTCTTTTCTGAAACATCTAAAGCCTGGCACTCTAAGTAGCCATTCCTGACCCTGAGCCATCCAAGTCTCTGTAATGGCCACAACATCATAGCTCCAAGTACTGATCCATGCTCTAAGCTCATCCGCTTTGTTCATGATACTCCTTGCATTAAAATAGACACATTTCAAATCATCAGTCTGAGCGCATTCCTTCTCTATCATCTGCCTATCCTCCCTCTCACACTGCCTACAAGCTTTCTCGATTTGTAAGTCTTCCGCCCCTTCCTCCGTCTCTTCAGTTTGGTTCCCACTCCCCTGCAATTCTAGTTTAAACTCTCCCCAATAGCCTTAGAAAACTTCCCTGTCAGGATATTGGTCCCCCTCAGATTCAAGTGCAACCTGTCCTTATTGCCTGTCCCAAAAGAGGTACCAATGATCCAGAAATCTGAATCCCTGCCCCCTGCTCCAATCCCTTAGCTCTGCATTTATCCTCCACCTCACTCTATTCCTGTGTTCACTGTCCCAAGATTAATACCTATGAGGTCCTGCTTCTCAATTTCTTTCTTAACTCCCTATAGTTTGTTTACAGGACCTCCTCCATTTTCCTACCTATGTGTACCAAGACTGCTGGCTGTTCACCTTCCCACTTCAGGATATTGTGGATGCAATCAGAAACCTGGCACCTGGGAGGCCAACTACCATCAGCGTTTCTTTCTTGTGTCCACAGAGTCGCCTGTCTGACCCCCTAACTATAGAGTCCCTTATCACTGCTGCCATCATCTTCCTTTACCTACCCTTCTGAGCCACAGGGCCGGACTCTGTGCCAGAGGCACAGCCACTGTTGCTTCTCCCAGGTAGGTTGTTTCCCCCCCCACCCAGGAGTACTCAAACAGGAGTACTTATTGTTAAGGAGGAAAGATACAGGGGTACTCTCTATTATCTGACTCTTGCCTTTCCCTCTCCTGACTGTTACTCACTTATTTTCTCCCGAGGTCCCGGTGTGACTACTTGCCTATAGCTCCTCTCTATCACCTCCTCACTTACCCTGACCAGATGAAGGTCATCGAGCTATATCTCCATTTCCCTAATGTGGTCCCTAAGGAGCTGCAGCTCAACGCACCTGGCGCAGATGTGGCCATCCAGTAGGCTGGGAGTCTCCCAGACATTCCACATCTGACACCCAGTACTGAACACCGGCCTCACAGATGTATTTCCTATTCCTATTCTTCACAAGTAACTTACCTCGCCTCGACCCATTGAGCCAAAGCCCTTCTCAGACTCCCTCTACTCTGATGCCCGCTCTTCTTTTTAAATTCTTCCCGTCAGACTAACTCACTGACATCCACGCACCTGATCAGTCGTGCCTCGACCAAAAACTAACAAGAATATGAAATAAAAGATAAAGAGTCCACAAAGGGAGATCATTTGCTGTGGGAACATCTCAATGGATGTGCAAGTGGGTGTAGTTATTCCCTTTTGTTGAAGAGTCTGATGGTTGATAATTATTAACTGTTCTTGAACCTGGTGCTGCGAGTCCTGAGGCTCTTGTACCTTCTACATGATGGCAGCAGTAAGAAAAGAGCATGGCATCAGTGGTGAAGATCTTTGATGATGGATGCTGCTTTTGTACGATAGCGTTTCATGTGTATGGGCTCAATGACTGGGGATGCTTTACCCATGATGCACTGGGCCAAATCCACTACTTTGAAATTTGTCACATGGGTGGATGTGGTTCTTCAGATTAATGTCTTAGCTGGACAGAACAGGAGTCTGAAGGTAGATAATGGAGAGTTAAAGAAAAAGGCAACTTCAACATTTGCAGCATTCTCGTTATTCTGGTGAATTTCAGCATTCTTCAATTTACAGTTCTTCTGGAGTAACATTTTGTTCATCATTGCCCACTCTTTCACCCTGTTCCAGCAGCTCATTCATTATTTCATCTGCATTCCATGTTATCACAAACATCCCTTGTTTTCTCCCCTTCCACCTATCGCTATTCCCACCCTATCCCACCCCACACACCTTTACTTTGCTTCTTAAAACTTGTTTCTGACTCGTCCTAATTCAAATGAAAGTCATCAGCCTTTCAAAATTAACTTTGCACAGTTATTTTCTCTCCCCTTTGATTCTCCCAGACCTCTGAATATTTTCAGCTCCTTGTTTTATTTTGGGCTTCCATCTCCAGTATTTCCTAACAAGCAGAAAACTAAAATTCCACTGGCTTCCTACCAATACACAATAGAAAATGAACCCAGATGTCAGGGAGGCAACATAAACAATCATCTCTTTAGCTGTCTCCAAGGAATTCTGCCAAACCTTTACTGGAGCAGAAGCAGGAGGCTAATTGAATCTCCACTAAATTTTAACCTTGTTGTCCAGATTATTTGTGAGTTGACTTGACAGCAGGTAATAGAATGTGATGATAAATAGAAAACATTTTGCCTGGGCCAGAATTTCCAATAATGCTCCACAGGAATCTGTACCAATCACACCTGATATTGTCAAGACATATGTAAGATTTCACACTCGTTGGGCATGCATTTTGGGCAAATGGTTAACAAAATATGCTAAGCAAATGATCCTTAAGCAAAGTGTCTGTTCATTAGCATGTGGCTTTGGGGTTAATTAATGTCTATCGTTATTTCAATTTGCTTGCAGGTGCTGAAATTAATAGCCACAATTTTACTGGTCTTATAAATTGAACAAGTGGTACTTCTATCACAAGATTTAACCAATTTATTAAGAAGGATCCAACAGTAAAAATAGAGTAAGTCAGCACTGCATCTTGGCCACTTAGAAAACTATTTAGCCTATAGCAACTAATGATCGTTATCTATAGTGACTTGCAGCTTGTTGAAGATAAATTATCTGTGAACTAGGAAATTAATGCAGAGATTTTGTATTGTTTGTGCATTGACATAGACCAATTATAAAATATCCTAAATACGCCAGAAGGATTTCACTGTGACCCAATGCAGGATAATTTGTTCAGTAATAAATAGTAAAAGTGTGTGAGAATTGGAAAAATGGTTTCCAATGGCAGAGGCTGAGGAAGAATGACTGTTGATCATATTTTCAAAACTCCTGGTCAGTGAAAAAGATATTTAAAGTCCAAATCAAGCTGGAGGGTGTATCTGGAGAGGACTTCACAGTGTCCAAGAGCAAGTTACATGGCACAGATTAAAGGCGAATTTGATTCTGGTGTTTTGCTGAAAGAGTTTGGTGACTCCACTTCATAAATGTGGTAGAATGTTAGGAATTGTTTAAAAGCTGAGCAGGAGGGAACATCAGAATATGTGATATTAGTTGTAAACAATTGCTGTTTCAGGGATGTGGTGGCTTTCAGGGTTCTGCCATGTGAGTAACTGCTTTCTGGATTCCAGTAATATTTGCCTTTCACCTCTTCTTAACAGCCTATCACCTCCCTGTGGTGCCCTCTTCCTTCCCTTTCTTCAATGGTCCAATTTCCACTCCTATCAGATTCCTTCCTGTCCAGCCCTTTACCCTTCCCACCCACCTGGCATCACCTATCACCTTCTAGCTATCCTCCAGCATAAGAGTTTCAGGAAACTCTTTTAATGTGACATCTTCCTCCTTCCTTTCCAGTCTAGAAGAAGAGTCTCGGCCTGAAACGTTGACTATTTATTCATTTCCACAGAGTATGCCTGACCTGCTGAGTTCCTCCAGCATTTTGAGGGTGTTGCTTAATGGTTAACAAGAGTTCCAGAGGGGAAGACTAAGATGAGCTTTTCAATGAAGACAAACCATACAGATTCATGGAGTCAGAGCTGAATATTGATTGCAGTAAACTGCCAGGGGAGGCGAAGCCACTTTTGAAGTTCTCTCACTTGGAGGATAAAGTGATATCCCGTGGTGTCAATGTAAGCATAATGATCACCACACTATAGGAAAGGTATTATATCCTTGTAAAGAGTGCAGAGGATGCAAAGGAAATTCAACAAGATCCTTCTGGGCACCGAGCAATTCACTGTTGCAACAAGACAAGAGAGGTTGAGTTTTTTTCCTGGAGCTGCAGCAGTTAAGCAGGATCGCGGATACAGTAGAAAAAAATGATGATGACATATTAAAAGGTAGATTTCAGGAAACCTTTTTCTACATCAGAGGTAGATAAATCTGGAGTACAGACACAATATAGAAAGGGAGAAGTGATTTAGAGCTGCTTCTAGAGAAAGGTGAGTGCCAGGAACACATTGCTTCAGAGCCTGCTGGAAGCAGAGTTACTAATAACATTCAGAAATATCTGCAAAGGCACATGTATGGACTGGGCACAGAAAGCTATGGGCCCCAAGCGCTGGAAAATTGCATTAATTACAGATGAGTCTCCCCTATGGACATGATGCGCCAAATGGATTGTTTCTATGCTGCGTGACTCTATACACACAGTAAACAATTTATTAGGTTCTCCTGTATCCAATAAAGTGGCCACTGAATGTATTTTTATGGTCTTCTCCTGCTGTAGCCCATCTACTTCATGGTTCGCTATGCTATGCCTTCAGAGATGTTTTTCTCCACACCACTGTTGTAAGGCATGTTAATATGAGTTACTTTTGCCTTCCTGGCAGCTTGAACCAGTCTGGCCATTC
Organism: Hemitrygon akajei; assembly: GCF_048418815.1. Classification (NCBI taxonomy): domain Eukaryota; kingdom Metazoa; phylum Chordata; class Chondrichthyes; order Myliobatiformes; family Dasyatidae; genus Hemitrygon; species Hemitrygon akajei. Next base: position 149,462,349 of record NC_133131.1, read on the forward strand.
TCCTCTGATGTGTCTAGCTAAAAAAGTGGTTCACCCAGAGACTTGCCATTCATTGGACGCTTTTGGTTTTACACCATTCTCTCTAAATCCTGGTGACGGTTGTATGTGTAAATCCCAAAAGATCAGCAGATTATAAGATACACAGACCAACCTGTCTGGTACCAAAAATCATTCTGCAGGCAAAGATTTCCCATGATGAACAACAGCTGAACCTCCTGGCTATATCTGCTTGCTTTCATGCATTGAGTTGCTGACACATGATTGGCTGATTAGATATTTGCGTTAAGGAGCAGACGTACCTAATAAAGTGGTCACTGAATGTAGGTCAGGAACCTGTTCCTGTGCTGTACTGTTCTACGTTCTAAGACGAACCTCAGTCAGATAAAAGTTCAGACCTGAAGTGTTAACTTTGTTTCCTTTTCCACAGATGCTGCCAAATCTATTGAATGTTTCCAGTATTTTCTGCTCTCAATTCAGATTTCTTGAACCTGCAGTGTTTTTTTTTTCATTTTCAGAAGGTGGTGACTTACAGAACTGAGGGTGGCAGATGTCAACATTTCAGGTTTGTTAAATGCAGTTTTGCATTTGTGGAGATTTCCTAAGTTAAAGCCAGTAGATCAATGGAATTCATAATTATTTAATCTGATAGCTGCTGATGTAACACTCCTATGTAAATATTAAACCTAAACAATAGATTTATATGTGCTAGTAGTTGACTGTTTACATAAATTCATTTTTTTTTAATGGGAAGCAGTTTTGTAGAATGTAGAGTGGCAGAGCCACCACCTTGCTGTGTCACAGACCCGGATTCCAGACTGATTTTTGGGTAAAGGAAATAAACTGCCCAGGGAACTTAATGGGTCGGACAGCACGTGCGGAAGCAAAGGGATAGTTGACATTTTAGGTTGAGCCTTGAAGAACGGAATATAGGCAGTGGTATAACTTTGATAATTTGTTGAACCATCCATTGCTATTTCATTGGGTGTTCCTGACTTTCAATAAAGAGTGCTTGTTAACAGTACTAGCTCTGCTATGTGCTTTAGCAAACAGAAAAGCCACGAGACACTATAATACCACCAAATAGATACAATCAAAGTATTTATTTAATTTAAAGATGCAGCACAGTAATAGGCCCTACTGGCCCAATGACCCCGTGTTACTTAATTACATCCATGTGATCAATTAACCAACTAACCCTACAGCTTTGGAATTTGCCAGGAACACAGAAAATCTCATGCAGTCAAGGCGTCAACATACAAATGCCCTTCAGACAGTTGAAGGAATCGAACTCGGGTTGCTGGCGCTATTATAGTGTCATAGAAAACTAAAGGACAGAAACAGGCCCTTCAGCCCATCTAATCCATGCTGAACCATTTTAACTGCCTAGTCCTATTGACCTGCACCCAGATCATTGCTTTCCATACCGTTCCTATCCAAAATTCTCTTAAATGTTGAAATCAAAATCACATCCACCACCTTTCACCCTTAGCCCATGACCTCTAGTTATGCTAGGGGTCATAATGTTACACTCACTGCTACATTTCTCAGCCAGTCCTATTGAAAAGTCAATTGGGCAGGTACTTGGATAGAATAAAAGTTGAGAGAGATGGGCCTCATGTGGGATTAGTGTAGATTGGCTGTAGTGTGGGATTCACATTCAAAGGTTAGATAGATCATTCTTGATTGCATAGTTGCAGTGTAACTTTAGTGCACTTTGGGATCACGTACAGAATGATGCCAAATGCAAGTTGCTTGCAAAACAGCTATGGAAAGAAATCCTGTCATTACTGCCATGGGAACCATTCTCTTCAGCCTGCCAGCCAGAGCTGCAAGCAAGAACACAGAGTCTGTCTACAAAGGATCACAGCAGTTCTAATGGCAGAGCCACCACCTTGCTGTGTCACAGACCAGGATTTCATACTGATTCTGGGTAAAGAAAATAAACTGCCCGGGGAACTTAATGGGTCAGACTGCATTTGCAGAACCAAAGGGATAGTTGACATTTTAGGTTGAAACCATACATTAGGCCTGTGAATGCTGTCTATGTGGAGTTTGTATGCTGCACCTTTGACCGTGTCTGTGGTTTTCCTGGGCACTTCACACAGGTTAGGTTAATTGGCTACATTGAGTTGCCTGCTGAGTTCCTTCAGAAATTTTTGTATTGCTCAAGATTTCCAGCATGTGTCTTTAAATTGCCCCTAGTTTGTAGATGAGTGGGGGAGGGGGAGGCAGTACTGTTAGGATGTATAGCAAATATTAATTTCAAAAGCAACCATGGATTGTAGATTGAATTTAAAATTCAGCTCGGAACAATGTTCTTCCTGAAGCTGCAGTTTAGAGTAAATTACAAACCAGGAAACAACCAAACGACTGATATATGTCTGCTACGTATGAATGCTATCAACACCTCATTGCATAATACTACTTTAGAGACCACAGTAATTGACAACCATTTTGGGTGCATTGGTGGGAAGACCAGAAATTTGGAAAAATTATATATAGTTCAAAAGAAGCATTAAGAATCCAATCCAAGATGGCGGCGTGATGCAGCTTGCAGTAGCCATTCCGGAGCTGATTATCTGTTATTTGTGAAGCGAGGTGCCGTGCGCAATCATAATCAGATGAAAAATGGACGTGGGAGCACAGAGGAACATCTGGAAATCTCCAGGAAGACCTTCTTCGTTGCTGCTGCTGTGAGGTCCGGGTCTCTGCCAGGAAGAACAGGCCCCCAGTCCTCAGGGTCGCGTTGCCGATGGCCATTGGCGGGGGTGTCTTAATACACTCGGCAGAGGATGGTGCTCGGAGAAGCTGTGCCGGAGGGGATGATCGGAGGCTTGGCAGTTCGACGGACTCAGAGTCTGCTGCGGTTGGAGCACTTTAACTGTGTGCTGTGTCTGCGAGGCTGGGTTCGACGGAGCTTTCATTGTGTGCTGTGTCTGCGAGGCTGAGTCGGGCGGCGCCGTGGAAGTCCATAGCGGGGGTATTCCCTTCTGCCGCCTGCATGGGATGATGAGTCTATCGGGACGCTGAGGACGTGGAAACTGTGTGGTGGTTTCTTTTGAACTTATAGTCTTTTAACATCTTTGGACTATTTTTACTGTGCCCATGGTCTGATTTTTATCAATTATGCTATTGTTTGCACTGTTGTAACTATATGTTGTAACTATGTCGTTCTGTGCAGGTCTTGTAGCTTTCGTTTTTGGTCTTGTTTTGTCTGGTGGGATTGGAGCTCCTTTCTGGGAAACGTGCTAAGATGGTAGCACGATATTAATACGCAGCAGCCTCTCCAGACTCTGGATTGGGGTTTGCCAAATGTTATGTGGATTTTCTGGTGTAGTCTGTTTTGTCATGTGTTTTTGTGATATTATTCTGGAGGAACGTTGTCTCATTTTTTAACTGCATTGCATTTGTGGTTTCTAAATGACAATAAACTGAATCTGAATCTGATTATGAGGCTATTATAACTGTAGAAATTGTTCCATTACCTTTGTTCTTTAACTTATAAAAATATGCTTTAATGTTGGGTTGGGGAGTCTCCATCTCTTTTTCTCTCATGACTCAAATGGCTGTCAGCTCGTATGTATCCCAAATAAAGACTTTTATGTCTATCAGCTGCATCTCTCTCACGGTTTTATTCACAAGCGCAACAGGAGAATCTGGAAGGAGTCAATAAGAATGTGGGGGGAAAAATAGGAGTGATGTTTTGTAAATGGATGGTTGAGAGTCAACATGGACTCAGTGGTCTGAAGAGCCTGTACCTTTGCTGCATCTCTCTATGACTCTGACAGTGAATAAGAAGAGTGGCAGTTAAGCAAAGTCTCTATGGAACAGAAGCAATTAAATAGAAAGCCATTGAAGAGAGAATAACACAACACTGAGACAGATAAGCAATGTGAGGAACACAATTTGAATACCATTAGTGATTTTTTTTAAATCAACACATTGATTTCAAAATTAAAGAAAGCATCAACAAAAGGCATACTGGTCTCTTTGTTGAGGAAGGTTCAGATGTGACATCATCAGGTAGGACAATTGCAACCAGAAATTTAGACAGGTGTCTTTGTTGAGAAGCATTTTTGAATTATGAATATACTTTAGGGCAACATTGAGAACATTAACAAAAATATGATGTGTAGTTCTTTACAATAAGACCAGGCTACTAATTTGAGAAGCAAATAATGTTAACTAACTTGCATTGGATGAAAAAATTGAAAGCTTTGTCACAAAACCTCAGGTTAGATTAACATTCCTTTACCACTGCCTATACATTCTTTGAACAACTCAATTTTGGATCCAGTTTACCAACTCACTCTGGTCCCATGTGACTAGAAAATGTGTCTGGTGGCTTGAAATTGACAATGGGACCTGTAATGGATGATTGTCAGGATTGTTGAACAATCTCCCAAAGCAACACTCTAGGCATGAAAGTCACCAGTAAAACCAATGTGGTGGGTTCACATTGACAATTGTGGAAAAAAATGGACCATGTTTTGATACTTGCTAACATTAATCAAAGATGGTAGAAGTCAAATAGTGTGAAGAACATAGAACAGTACAGCACATTACAGGCCCTTTGGCCCACAATGTTGTGCTGACCCTCAAACCCTGCCTCCCATATAAACCCCCACCTTAAATTCCTCCATATACCTGTCTAGTAGTCTCTTTAACTTCACTAGTGTATCTGCCTCCACCACTGACTCAGGCAGTGCCTTCCATGCATCAACCACTCTCTGAGTAAAAAATCTTCCTCTAATATCCCCCTTGAACTTCTCTCCCCTTACCTTAAAGCCATGTCCTCTTGTACTGAGCAGTGGTACCCCGGGGAAGAGACGCTGGCTGTCCACTCTGTCTATTCCTCTTAATATCTTGTACACCTCTATCATGTTTCCTCTCATCCTCCTTCTCTCCAAAGAGTAAAGCCCTAGCTCAAGGAACAGAGATGGCTAGAGTCCACATCTATAGATACATCAAAGTTGATGGACTTGTTAAGAAGGTGTATAGTGTATGGCCTTCATTAGTTGGGAAATTAAATTCAAGAGTTGAGAGGTAGTGTTGCAGCTCTATAAAGCCTTGGTTAGACCACACTTAGAATATTGTGTTCAACTGTGGTTGTCTCATTCTAGGAAGTTTGTGGAAATTCTAGAAAGGGCCTAGTGGAGATTTATCAGGATGCTGCCTGGATGAGAGGGCATGTTTTATGAGAATAGGGTGAGTGAGCTAGGGCTTTTCTTCTTGGGGGGAAGGATGATAAGAGGTGACTTGATAGTTCTCTGCAAGGTGATGAACAGTATAGAGTGGATTACCAGAGACTTTTTCCCAGGGCAGAAATGGTTGATAATGAGGGAGCATCACTTTAAGGTGCTTGAAGGAAGGTACAGGGGAGATGGCAGAGGTAAATTTTTTACACAGAGAATGGTGGGAGTGTGGAACACTGTCAGAGGTGGTAGAGACAAATACATTAAGGATGTCTAAGAAACTCGCAGATAGCAACGTGGCTGATATAAAAGTGGAGGACTATGTAGGAGGGGAAGTTTAGACTGATCTTACAGTTGGTTAAAAGGTCAGCACAGCATTGTGGTTCAAAATGTCTGTACTGTGATGTAATGTTCAGTGTTCTGTGGAGACTGAACTATTGCAAATCATATGACTGCCTTATTAGGAACTAACTTTTAACACTTTTTTTGGAAGAAGTATTTTCAGACAATAGACTACAGTTCTAACAATTTCTCAGAGTAATGAAAAAAATATATATTGTGTTCTAGTTAATTGGGGCACATCGGAACCAGCACATTTTTGACCAGTTAAGCAGCTGTCTTAATTAGAAAGTTTCATGGGAATAGTTAAAAAGTATAAAAAAGACAAACCACTTTCTAACTGTGTAACTATTTATGTGTTTAAATAAAATATAGAACAAATTAGAACACTATCCATACCTCTACAGTACTATAATTCTGCACATTAGTTCCTAATAGTTATCAATGGAGAAATTTGTCCAGTGTACACTGCCGTGTTCTTTTGATTGACTGTAAATGAACAAAATCAGCGCAGGTACCTCGTGCAGATAATGGACTGCTTTCATACATTGCTTTCAAGGACTGCACCTACCAAATCTTCACTTTTATTGCAACATTCAAGATGATTGTCAATACCTTCAAATTCTTCATAGTTCCTAAATTGTTGAAATCATTTAATTTTCACTCCTGGTTGTCCCTGGCATCTCCAAGTCTGAATACTTGCAGCTGTGGTGAGCAAAACAGTTCTGAACTGTCTGCTGCTTATTTCCAACTCTCAGTAACACAAATCACTGTTGTCTGAGTACAAATACATGCAGCAGCCACTATTTAAAAACTGTTTTCTCTAAGTACGGTGTAGTGTCTAATGGCCACATAAGTGCACATGGCTGAGGCTCGTTAGAAACTGTTCGGCAACAGTCTCCTGTCCCATAGTGGCATAATGAATCACCGAAGTGAATCCCATCTATTTTCTCAATTAGTTTTTGTTCTTTAAGAGCTGTCCCAAATAAGCAGCTGCCTGATTAACCAATGACCCAATTAACTGGAATCCAATGTACTGGCTCACCTGTTCAAACTATCCAGTCCGAGTGGGAAAGTAGAAATGTCAATATACACAGCAAGGGAAGCGTAAGACCAGAGCACTGCATCTTCAAGGAAAGGCTTTAGCACAGATCCACTGGGACAAAAAAAAAAGCATATGTTCTAGGATTGGATTCTTTTGATCAGGAATAATTCATGAATCATCTAAAAGAGGTACCCATTGATAGAGTAAATGAAGAAGAATTGTTTACTCCAGTAAAATACTCCAGAAACTTAGACAGGAAAATAGTAAGAACATCAATTCTGGAGCAGCATTACTTCTGAGACTGAGACTCAACTGAAAATGTAAAAAAAAAGTTAGCTTGCTAGATTGTTATGCAAGTGTAAATAGAGTTCATATACAGTTCACTCTTGATCTAAAAGAGAACAGGCTTTAGGGACAGTATGACCCATTTATATTCCATGGTTCCTAATGTCCTTTATTCTCATGAATTTAACAGTAATTTTTATTTTGAACAAAATGCATTTCCAATGTTATTATGATACAATAATCAGTGAGTTCTAAATCCTCCCTTCAAAGTGCTTTTTCAGGACTAAGACATGAACTTTAACATCAAACAAGAACAAAGATTTTGCTAGATGACAACCCAATGGTTTTCCTGGTGTTCCTTTGGGTTTTAACATCAGACACAAATTTTACATTTTTAAAAGATTATTGCCTTTAATCTTCCCGCTCATTGAAATTATGCTTTCAGATAGCTTTTCTTTGTTAAGTTGTACTCAGAATGTGGCTGTTGCTGGTTAAACCATAGCTAATTGCCTTTGAGAAAATGGTGGTGAGCCACTATCTTGACCTTTTGCCAACCCCACTCCCACAATTTGTCAATGGTCAATTACAGAATGCAGTGACAATCTGTGGGTCTAGAATAGCACATAAACTTAATAGTTAGTTTATTAAGTACCTCCTGTACTTACCTGCTACTGACTATATGTTCATGGTCCTCAGTTGCTGTAGTTCAGCCACTTCAAGGTTTGATCTGTTGTGCATTCAGAGATGCTCTTCTGCACACTACTGTGATAACATGTGATAATTTGAGTTACTGTCGCCTTCCTGTCAGCTTGAACTAATCTGGCTGTTTTCCTCTGACCTTCCTCAATAACAAGCAGTTTCATCCCCCAGAGCTGGCATTCACTGCTCATGTTGCTTTGTTTTTTTTTTACACCATTCTCTGTAAACTCTAGAGAGCATTTTGTGTGAAAATTTTAGATGATCAGCAGTTTCTGAAATACTCAAGTCACCCCATCTGGCACCAACAATTATTCCACAGTCATTTGCATTTAGATCACATTTCTTCCCCATTCTGATGTTTGGTCTGAACATCTTAATCATGTCTGTATGCGTTTATGCATTGAGTTGCTGTTACATGATTGGCTGATTAGATAGTTGCATTAACGAGCAGGTGCATCAGTATACTTAAAGTATCCACTGAGTGTAAGTCAAAAGAGTAAACTGATTTCCTTCACTGAAGAACATTAGTGAACTGGCTGGGATTTTACAACAACCTTGTGGTTTCATGTTCACTGTTACTGATGCATAATTTAAATTCCTGGTTTCAGAGACAGGACAGGTTGTGGTTTTAGGGGTGACCTGAAAGTTGCAGGATGCATAGGTAAGGTAAAAAAAAACTATTTTTTTTCCCAGAGTAGGCACAGGTTTAAGATGAGAGGGGAGAAATTTAAAGAATAACTGAAAGGTAATATTTTTGCACTGAGGGTGGTGGGTATGTGTACCCTCTGTGACTTTATTAATTAATTGAATTTGTATTTCAAGTTACCATTGCATAGAGGTGAACAGCTGTTGGAATCAGACTGGGGATGGAAGATACCTATTTGTAAATGAGGTCGACGGTGACAGGAGAGGACAAAGATGGCTGAAGGGTGCTAGGAAGGCTGAAGAAGTCCAGAAGATGGGGGTGATCAAAGGGATGGGAAATAAAAAGAGAAGTGGTGTTACCTAAAATTGGAGAAGTCAATATCGATGCCATTGGGTTGTAGACTATTCAGGCAGAATATAAGGAGTTGTCCATTGTCTCTGCTTTTTCTTGGTCCTCCAAGCTTAATTCCCCATACCTCCACTCCATTTTGTCCTCCCTGTCGAGTCTCTTTCACCCTCTTCAGGGACACCTTGCATGCTGTCTACCATTTAGACAACTTTCAATTCCCCAGCTCCCAACACCTCACCTACTCTTTAGTCTTTATACACTTTGTTCCCACATTAGGACAGTATAGAAACCTTCAGCTCCTTTCTGCAACAAAACTCCAATATTCCTTCCACCAATATTCTCATCCATGTGACTGAACTTGTTCTCATCTGAAGAAACCTCCTATTTGATTCTTCGCACTTACTACAAATCAAAAGTTTAGCCATGGGCACTCCCAAGGGCCCGGCTCTATCTCTTTGTTGTGTATGTGGAATAGTCCAAGTTATAAACTTTTTCTGATACCCTACAGCTAAAGAGAAAGTGGAGTCGAAGTGAACAGTAAAGTTCAAGATTATAAAAATGTAGATTGTGAGGCCAAAATTCCATCTTATCATACAAGAGGTCCATTCTAGAGGCTGATAACAGTGGGATAGAAACTGTCTGATTTTTATATCCCCGACCTCATTGGGAGAGGGCAGAAGAGATGACATCTGGGGCTGGTAGGGGATTTGATGATGTTGGCTCCTTTACTGAGGCAGCAAGCAGTGTAGATGGTCCACAGAGGGAAGGCTGATTCCTGTGATGTGCTGAGCTGTGTGCACAACTCTGCAATTTCTTGCAGTCAGGTGCAGACCAGTTGCAATACCAAGATATTATACATCCAGACAGAATGTTTTCCATTGTACAACCATAAAAATTAATCCAAGTCAACGGGAACATGTTGAATTTCTTTTAATCCCCTGAGTAAGTAGAGGTTTTTATGAGCTTTCTTAGAAACATAGAAAACCTACAACACAATACAGGCCCTTTGGCCCACAATGCTGTGTCGAACATGTATTTGCTTTAGAAATTACTTAGGTTTACCAATAGCCCTCTATTTTTCTAAGCGCCATGTACGTATCCAAGAGTCTCTTAAAAGACCCTATTATATCTGCCTCCAGTACCATTGCTGGCAGCCCATTCCACGCACTCACCACTCTCTACGTAAAAAACTTACCCCTTACATCTCCTCCGTACTTACTTTCAAGTGCCTTAAAACTGTGCCCTCTCATGCTAGCCATTTCAGCCCTGGGGAAAACCACTGACTATCCAGATGATCAATGCCTCTCATCGTCTTATGCACCTCTATCATGTCATCTCTCATCCTCCATCGCTTCAAGGAGAAAAGGCCAAATTCACTCAACCTATTCTCATAAGGCATGTTGCCAGATCCAGGCAACATCCTTGTAAATCTCCTCTTTCTATAGGTTCCACATCTTCCCTGTAGTGAGGTGACCAGAACTGAGCACAGTACTCCAAGTGGGGTCTGACCGGGGTCCTATATAGTTGTAACATTACCTCTCGGCTTTTGAACTCAGTCTTACAGTTGATGAGGGCCAATACACCGTATGTCTTCTTAACCACAGAGTCAACCTGCGCAGCAGCTTTGAGTGTCCTATGGACTTGGACCCCGAAATCCTTCTGATCTTCCACACTGCCAAGAGTCTCACAAGGAGAAAAGGCCATCATATTTGACCTACCAAGGTGAACCACCTCACAATTATCTGTGTTGAACTCCATCTGGCACTTCTCAGCCCAGTTTTGCATCCTATCAATGTCCCACTGTAACCTCTGACAGCCCTCCACACTATCCACAACATCCCCAACCCCATCTACAAATTTACTAACTCATCCCTCCACATACTCATCCAGGTCGTTTATAAAAATCACGAAGAGAAGCGGTCCCAGAACATATCCCTGAGACACACCACTGGTCACCGACATAACATCAGCATGATTGGACCAGGACAGGCTGTTAGTGATGTTCACACCTAGTAACTTGAAGCTCTCAACCTCAACACTGTTGATGTAGACAGGAACATGTGCACAAACCCCATTTAAAGAAGTCAGTGACAAGCTTTTCTGTTTTGCTGACAGAGAGGGAAAGGTTGGTGTCAGGACACCAGGTCACCAAGCTGTCTACTTCCTCCCAGTACTCCGACTCATCATTACGTGAGATATCATCCAGCACAATTGTATCATCACCAAACCTGCAGATGGAGGCTTGAGCAGAGTCTGGCCAAGCCTTCATGAGCGTACAGGGAGTAGAGCAGGGGGCTGAGGACATAACATTGTGGGGCGCCAGTGTTTTGGTGGATGTGTTGCTACTTATCCTTACCCATTGCAGTCTGTTGTTCAGAAAGTCAAGGATCGAGTTGCAGAGGGAGGCAGAGTCCAGAGTTTGGTTGGGATGATAGTAATGAAGGCAGAACTGCAGACAATAATAAATAGTCTGTCATTCAGGACTTGATACAACTGAGGCATTAAGTATAAATCTTGGCATGCCATGTTAGAGCTGTATAAAACTTTAGTTAGGACACATCTAGAGGACTGTGTGCAGTTCCGTTTGCCACACTACAGGAGAGATGTTGAGGCTTTGGAGAGGGTGCAGAAGAAGTTCAGCTAGTTGTTGCCTGGATTAAAGAGTATTTGTGATAGGGAGAGATTGGACAAATGTGCATTGTTTATAAAATTACAAGATGCATTGACAGGGTCTTTTTCCCCCACTGAGTCAATGTCAAAAACTAAAAAGCATAGGTTTAAGATGGTGGGGGCTCTTAGACCTAGGTTTAAGATGGCAGCACTGTTATGCTGTGTGACAAATTTGATCTTTGTGCTCAAGACAAAATGAAGAACGGTGTAGGGATATAAGACAAATGGTGCTTTGGAATCACATCAGAAAGTACAATAGAACCACAGACATCCTAGGGAAGAAAAACTGCTGATGAATATTGATTTGTCTGTGACAACAAGTAAATGCCAAATCCCACTGATTTCTTTTATCCTTCCCTGATCAATCATTTAAGCCTTTCTAACCTGTGGCTAACAGATTGATTGCAATTTACAGTTTTAAAATGTTACATTAATTATTTACATTTGCATTAAGAACCATTAACACTCCATTGGTAGCACACACTTAAATTACCACTATATTATCTTGCAAGGGAAAGCAAAGAAATTTCAATTAGTCAGTTAATAACTGGCATGGAAGCCTGCAAATAGTTAACTAATTTTCTCATGTGTCGAAGAGCTGTAGTTAACTGATAATTTAATCGACATTTTGTCTGTAGGAGCCACACACATCAACTGAATGTAAAAATCGAATGATTGGAGCTAATAACGAGAGGAAATTGATTTTTCCTTCTTTAAAAGTCAGTGCTATCAACTTATTGTAACCATCACTCAAATGTTCAGACACAGGAGCTGGAAACCTGTTAAAGCTGGATAATTAGTAATCATGACTCCTTTAAAATTAGGAAATGTTGGTTTAATTTGTAGGCCAGGCAAGTTAGACAGACATTAAAAAATAATACAAATCATGAATCTATTTTTACAGATTTGAAGTCTGTAAAATATATTTTTAACACTTTTGTTCAACTGATGATTTACTGTAAGTGTGTGTGTGTGTGTGTCTGTCTGTCTGTTTATGTGTTTCAGTGTTTGTATATGTGTGTCTATGCACATGTGTATGCATTATTGGTTGGGGAGACTACATAAGTATCCCTGTCCCTTAACAACACACACACAATGCTGGAGGAACTCAGCAGACCAGGCAGCATCTATGGAAAAGAGTACAGTCGACAGCTCAGGGTGAGGCCCTTCATCAGGATTGAAGAAAAAAAAGAAAAGGAATCAGAGTTAGAAGGTGAGGGGAGGAGAGGGAGAAACACACGGTGACAGGTGAAATCGGGAGGGGGGAAGAGTGAAGAGCTGGGAAGTTGATTGGTGAAAGAGATACAGGGCTGGAGAAGGGGAGAATCTAATAAGAGAGCACAGAAGTGCAAGGAAAAAAGAAAAGGGGAAGGTGCACCAGACAGAGGTGATGGGCAGGTAAGGAGATCAGGTGAGAGGGAAAAGGGAATGAGGAATAATGAAGGTGGGGGCATTAGAGGAAGTTAGAGAAATCGATGTTCAGACCATCAAGTTGGAGGCTACCCAGACGGACTATGAGGTATTGCTCCTCCAACCTGAGTGTGGCCTCAATGCAACAGTAGAGGAGGCCAGAAAGGGACATGTCAGAATGGGAATGGGAAGTGGAATTAAAATGGGTGGCCACTGGGAGATCCTGCTTTTCAGGTGGACAAAGCGTAGGTACTCGGTGAATTGGTCTTCCAATCTACATCGTCTCACTGATATACAGGAGGCCACACCGGGAGCAGCGGATACAATAGATGACCCAAACAGTCTCACAGGTGAACAGTTGCCTCACCTGGAAGGACTGATTGGGGCAATGAATGATAGTGAGGGAGAAGGTGTAGGGACTGGTGTAATACTTGTTCCACTCACAAGGATAAGGCCTGGCCTGCTGAGTTCCTCCAGCATTTTGTCTGACCTCCCTCTGGTGCGCTTCCCCCTTTTCTTTCTTCCATGGCCTTCTGTCCTCTCCTATCAGACTCCCCCTTCTCCAGCCCTGTATCTTCTTCACCATTCAACTTTCCAGCTCTTTACTTCCTCTCGCTTCCCCTCCCAATCACAAAGAAACATAGAAAACCTACAGCACAATACAGGCCCTTCAGCCCACAAGGTTGTGCCGAACACATCCCTATCTTAGAAATTACTAGGCTTACCTATAGCCCTCTATTTTTCTAAGCTCCATGTACCTATCCAAAAGTCTCTTTAAAGACCCTATCGTATCCGCTTCCACCACCGTTGCCAGCAGCCCATTCCACACACTCACCACTCTGAGTAAAATCTTCTTCCTCCACTCCCCCCATTTTCTGGTACTGACACCTCTTTTTTTTTTCCTTCAGTCCTGATGAAGGGTCTCAGCCCAAAACGTTGACTATTTTCTATAGATGCTGCCTGGCCTACTGAGTTTGTCCAGCATTTTGTGTGTGTTGCTTGAATTTCCAGCATCTGCAGATTTTCTCTTATCTGTATCCCTTAATAGTGTTTGGGGAAAGAAAGTTCAAACTGCTGCATTCTTTAGAACAAATCCATTGAATTAATTAATTTGATTTTAACACATCAAATGTTAGAACAGCTTTACTTACCATTTTGCAGATGATCAAGTCAATTGTACCAAACCACCTACATTCAAATAGATTTTGAAGTGTTCGTGGACTAGAATGAGGTAGAGTTGCACTGGAGAAGTGAACAGTCCATACAGGCAAAGTCCAATCTACCTATGTGGAAGAGAACCAGCACGGTTTATTGCCAGGATTCAATTCTCCAGGAGTGGCCTGGAAGATGGCACCTCTGGGGTGAGACCATGAGGCCCTGTTGATGTTGAGGTATCTGTCTCTGTTTCTGTCTCTATGTATATTATATATATTTTATAGTGGGGAGAGTTTGCTGCCAATTCTCGAGATGGAGAACCCTGGACTAAAATGTGACACAGTGGAGTGCAACAGCAACTATTTGTTGGTCCCCCTTTTTGCTGTGAAATGGGTGACATCTCTCAGTCCTTCGTTAGTGACACAGAGAGCCCGTGGGATTTCAAACTGTCAGGTCAACAATAGTTTTTGCTGACTGCAGATTATGGTTCCTCTTTGCTATTGCTTGGTCGGTGGTGGGTGACGATAGTTCCCGCTGAAATGGGTTGGGGAGGGGGGAGGTTGATGCTTTGCTGCTGCTTGTACTGGGTGGGAGAAGAGATGGCTTTGGGGTTCTAACATTTTTCTGTCATTCATTCTTTGTTTTTTGTGAATGTCCATGAAGATTAAGAATTTCAGGTTGTATACTGTATACATCCTCTGATAATAAATTGAACTATTTGAACTTAAATCCTGCTACTTAGGTAAAATGCATACTTCAAATCACTCTATGGCCAATAAAGTACACTTTGACATAACACTGTTGTCATACAGTGGAAACATACTCAGATGATGCTTGCATTTGTGAGTTCTCCAAGTGACCATTCATCATTTACTGAAGCAAGTTGTGGGAGAATCATAGTGTTGTAGAGCATGGAAATGGGCCATCTTGACCCACTTCATCTGAACATGATGGCTTACACTTAACTTATACAGGGCATGGGTCCATCTCAAGTATACCCTCACTTCACTTACTGCCCCTTCCACAACAAAAGGTCAATAAGGACCTTAGAAATTTAGACTACTTCCCATATCTGATGTGCCACTCTCAGTGATGCAGACATCCAAGGTGAAATACAACATTCCAACATTACACACATAGATATTTTGGTCATTTCAGAAGGTGAGTACCTGAATAACAAAACATCAGATCTGGTGCAAAGCATATGGGCTACCAGACAACAATAATCCTAACCCAACAAAATACCTCTGAGACCTGGATTACCTATGGAATGGGAGTAATCCCAATGACGCTGCTTCCGCATAACTCTCCAAACTAACTAAAAAGGCCAAGTGAACCAATATCATTGCCCCTTTGCAGGCCAACCGCCCCATCACTGATACACAGTCGATGATGTTGGAATCAGCTACTCTATTTTGAATTCAGTCAGTGGAAGAGATTACGAGGCAGATAGAGAAAAAGGTTTATTTGAGGGTTCAAAGTCTCATTGAAGAAATGCATCATCCTCTCTGATTCCTGAGTGTAAAAATTGGTGTTGCCAGTAGGAAAAAAATATAAACGGTTGGACGAAGTTCGGGGGTCAAGCGGCAACTGTGGAGGGAAAGGATGGTTGATGCTTCAAGTCAAGACTATGCATCATGACTGAGAGAGTAGAAGGCAGACAGGCAGTATATAGAAGTGAGTGTGAGATGAGACAGAGGCTGCTAAGTGATAGGTGGAAGCCAATTTAGTGGAGATAAAACCATAAGATATAGGAGCAGAATTAGGCCATTTGGTCCATTAAGTCAGCTCTGCCATTTCATCATGGATGGTCCAATCTTCCTCTGAGCCCCAGTCTCCTGCCTTCTCCCTGTATCCCTTCATGCTCTGACCAATCAAGAATTTATCAACCTCTGCCTTAAATATACATAACAACTTTGCTTCTACAGCTGCCTGTGGCAGTGAATTCTAGATTCGTCACGCTCTGGCTAAAGACATTCCTCCTCATCTCCATTCTAAAACAATGAGGCTGTGTTATCTGGTCTTAGATTCTCCCACCAGAGCAATCATCCTCTCCACATTCATTCTATCAAGGCCTTTCACCATTCCATAGGTTTCAATGAGGTCACCCTTCTGAATTCTAGTGAATTCAGGCCTTGAGCTGTCAAACATCCTTCATATGACAAGCCATACGATCCTGGAATCAGTTTTGTAGATTGAGCAAGATGGGGAGGGGGAGGAATTATGAATCAAGGAAGAAGAAACCCAGGTTGATAGATATGTTGGTGATGAGCAGATGGGATCTAATGGACGGAGGTTGATGTAAGGTTCCAACCGCCCCCTGAAGCTGCTCGAACTGCTGAGTTTCTCCGTCAGATTGCTTGTTGCTGTAGAATCCAGCAATTGCTGCGTCCTGTGTCTCACATAGATAGCAAGCTGAAAATAACTGGATTATGTTTTATTGAGTGATGAACAATGTGCATGATGCAAATGGCAATATCAAAACAGTGCTGGGAGTTCCCTACTTCCCTTTGAGAGAATGGCCCCATGTGCTACCTAGGCACTAAGGGTTCAGACAATGACGACGACTTTCAGAGAATAGACTGTGCCTTGCATTTATATATCACCAGAAGGAGTTATCTGCTACGATGCAAAATCAGGCCGGAATTGTGGATTAAATGTGTTAAAAGTTACTTTTAAAAATGAACGAGACAGACTAGAAAGTAGACATAAATGAATGCACTACTTAATGTCTTCTAAATCTCTCCATAAATATCTATTTCTTTTCACCCATACAAAAGTATAAAAGGTTAACAATCACAATTATTACAAAAGCAACAATATAACCCAGAGAAGAAGCATTTTCTAGTAATTACCTCTCCAGTTCAAAAGAATTTTCGACATTTAAAATGTTGAGCCTAGTAAACATTACACTGTTGAGTTAGGTTAATTTAAGGACACAGCACTGAGCAGTAAATAAATGAGTCAAACACCATACAAAAGACTTCATAATTACTTTGATTTAAAGATGGGAGCAAAGTACTTATCTTTTAATAGGACCAGGAACCGTTCAGACAGGGAATGCTGCAGCTTTGAAGTTAAAATGCATCAATTACTAACAACACTTTTTCTGCCAAAATGTGCCATTTACTTATCGTGCCAGTTTCACATACATTAATTACTCATGCAGAGTAATTCTCAATCCAAGAAAGTGACAATAATAGTTATTAGTTACCGACTGTTTTGGTAATGTTGTTCAGTTGTTTATTTACATAAAGGACCATCGATTTTCTTTGCTTCAGATTATTCAGAATGAAAATTGGCATGGACGTCAAAATTATCAAGATGCTGGGAATTTGAAACAAACCCAGAAAATGCTTCAAATACTCAGACAACGTCTGCAGGGAAACGAAGCTAATATTTCATTTTGATGACCTTTCTTTATGTTTAGGTCTGATAATAGAGGCACAAGGGACTGCAGATGATATAATCTGGAGTGAAATCAAACTGCTATGATTCAGCATCTTCACCCCAAACATCAACCATCCTTTTGTCTCCTCAGATGCTGCTCAACCCATTGACTTTCTCCAGCATCTTGTGTTTAAGTTCGCACAGTTCTTGACCAGCTGTGTCGTTCCAAAAGGGCCACCTAAGATTAACTTCTCTGAAATGATATAACCAAAGTAGGGTGCCAGATATCTTTGTCAGCAAGGTACACAAGAATAAAAGTGCAGAAGAGAAAAAAAAGGTCTGATTTTACCTGAAACCTGGTTTCCCAATGCTACATAGCAGTTATAAATTTCCTGTAGCCCTTACACTCACCAAAAGCAGGCCAGAGGAAAACGTCCCATCAGAGGATAAAAATCAGTAAATATAGACAGCAATAATTCTTCCACGTTGTCCTCCAGCAGGCTGTGTCCTCTACTCCCTGTACGCTCATGACTGTGTGTCAGATTCTGCTTGAACTCCACCTGCAAGTTTGCAGATGATATCAACATCAGATAATGGTAAGTCATAGAACAGGCTGAAGATAGCCTAGTTACATGGTGTCATGACAACCACCTTTTCCTCAACGTCAGCAAAACAAAAGAGCTGGCCATTCACTTCAGGACGAGTGGGGGGTGGGGGCTGGGTGGTGCACATGCAACTGTCTACATAAATGGTGCTGAGGTTGAGAGGGTTGAGAATTTCAAGTTCCTAGGAGTGAACATCACCAATGGCCTGTCCTGGTTCAAGCATATAGACACTACCACCAAGGGAGATCATCGACACCCTTACTTCCTCAGAAGACTAAAGAAAAGTGACATGTCCCCTTTGACCTTTATCAATTTTTATTGGTACACCATAGAAAGCATCCTATCTGGATACATTATAGCTTGGTATGGCAAACTGATCTGCCTGTGACAACAAAAATTGGCAGGAAGTTGTGCACACAGCTCAGCACAGAAGGGCAGCATCCCCTCTCTGCGTTACTGCTTTGGATACTGTAGTAGTGGCAGAGGGGAGGTTAGCTTGCAGGGTGAGTTGGTGGTAAGGAAGGCAATTCAATGTTAGCATAGAATATAAAAGCAAGGATGTAACACTGAGACTTTATCAGGCATTGTTCAGACTGTACATGGAGTATTGTGAGCTGTTTTATGCCCCTTATCTAAGAAAAGATGTGCAGGCATTGAAGAGGATCCAGAGGATGTTCACGAGAATGATCTTGGGGATGAAAGGGTTAAAATATGAGGAGCCGTTTATTGTTCTGGGCCTGAGCTCACTGGCGTTTAGAAGAATGAGGAGGTATCTCATTGAAACCAATCAAATGTTGAAAGACCTAGATAGAGTGGATTTTGGAGATGATGTTTCCTATACTGGGCAGTCTCGGACTAAGTTGCACAGCCTTGGAATAGAAGGATGTCCATTTACAATAGAGATGAGGCAGGATTTCTTTAGCCAGAAGGTAATAAATCTGTGGAATTCATTGCCACAGATGGCTGTGAAGTCCAAGTCATTAGGTATATTTAAAGCAGAGATTGATAGGCTCTTGATCAGGAAGGGCTTCAAAGGTTATTTGGAGAAAGCAAGAGAATGGGATTGAGAGGAATTAGAAATCAGCCACAAATCAGCAGAGCCGACTCGATGGGCCGAATAGCTTAATTCTGCTCCTATGTCTTATGATCTAAAGTAGCCAATGTAATCAAAGATGTTACCCACCCCAGACATTCTCTCCTCTTCCCTCTCCCTTCAGGCAGTAGATACAAAAGTCTCAAAGCATGTACCGTTGTCACGGTCCCGACCATTAATTCCTCTTATTCTCCTAATTCCCTTTTCCCCGTGTTCTCCTGGGCTCTTTGATTGTGGCACCTGATTTCTCATCTAAACCTGCAGCATAAAAACCCCGGCTTTTCATCCACTCATTGCCAGACCGCTGCTTCAGCCAGTGTGGTAATTCACGTTCCCGGCCACTTAGAATGGAGTATCCTAAGTTTCACTTCAGTACCGAGGTTTACCTGTGTAACTCTGTCTCTCCGTGTCAAGATAAGTATTGCCTGCTGTTTGTCCTTACATGTTACGCTCCGTCTCAAGATTATTATTGCTTGCCGTTCACCTTTCCATTTAACACTCCGTGTCAAGACAAGTGTTGCCTGCCGCCTATTTCCTGTTTGCCGTTCGGCTCCAGCAACGCCCTGTGTAAGGAAAAGTTTTGCCTGCCTCCTGCTCCTCCATTTACCCATGCTGTTTGCCTGTGTTAACCCAGTCTCTCGGCCGCTTAGAATCCTGTATTCTAAATTCTGTTTCCGTGTTGTTTGCCTGTGTTAATCCAGTCTCTCGGCCGCTTAGAATCGTGTATTCTAAATTCTGTTCCCGCATTGTTTGCCTGTGTTAACCCAGTCTCTCGGCCGCTTAGAATCGTGTATTCTAAATACTGTTCCCGTGTTGTTTGCCTGTGTTAACCCAGTCTCTCGGCCGCTTAGAATCCTGTATTCTAAGTTCTGTTCCTGCGTTGTTTGCCTGTGTTAATCCAGTCTCTCGGCCGCTTAGAATCGTGTATTCTAAGTTCTGTTCCCGCATTGTTTGCCTGTGTTAACCCAGTCTCTCGGCCGCTTAGAATCGTGTATTCTAAGTTCTGTTCCCGCATTGTTTGCCTGTGTTAACTCTGTCTCTCGGCCACTTGGAATTGTGTATTCTAAGTTTTGGTTCTGTGCTGTTGTTTCCATGTGTTCACTTTGTCTCTCCATATGAACAGGAGCATAGCATGCCACCCACCATTCTCCCCCAGCCACTCTCATCCCTTGTCCGCATCCCTGCTCTGCCTCGTCCCACTGTCCGTCTACACTGACTGCTGGCTCAGGGGCTAAACTCCGTGTTCTCACCATAGCGACCCGGGTTCGATCCCCAGTCCAGCTCACTCACTCCTCGGCTTTCCTCTGCCTAATCCTTGCTCCCCAGCCTTCCCTGTAACCATTAATAAACACCCTTCTGATTACGCTACCTCTGTGTCTGTGTCCTGTGTTTGGGTTCACCTGTTCTCGCTGCAACAACCATCAGGGTTAAGGATATCTATTTACATCCTGTTGTAAGTCTATTGAATGATCCCTTAGTATAACAGAGACTCGTGTTCCACAATCTACTTTGTTACGATCTTGTACTTAGCTGTCACACTTTATTCTGCATTATGTTATTGTTTTACCTTGTACTACCTCTATGCATTGTATAATGAATTGATCTATATAAACAGTATGCAAAGCAAGTTTTTCACTGTACCTTGATATATGTGACAATAACAAACCAATTTCAATTCCAATTCATTTGTCAGCACATAAAAAATGGAAGATTACAACACAGGAACATGTTCTTCAATCCACCAAGAATGTATTGACCATGATCCAAATTTAAAAGTTAATATCCCTGCATCTCCTGCCTGTTTATCTACCTGTCTGAAGCCTTCTTAAATGTTATTATTGTATCTGCTTTTATCAAGTCTCCTGCCAGTTCTTTCCAAGCATTTACCACTTTCTGTTAGAAATTTACCTTGCACATCTCCTTGAAACTTTTAGTCTTTCACCTTAAATCTTTGCCCTCTAGTACTTACCATTTCCTCCTTGGGAAAAATTCTGACTATCCACAATTCTAGCCTAATTTTATTTACTACCATCAAATCGCTGCTCGCCTTCTAGAGAAGACAATCTAACATTGTCTATCCTTTCCATATGACCAATACTGCCCAGTTCAGGCACCCTCTGGGCAATCTACTGCACCCTCTCCAAAACCTCTGCATTCTTCTGTATGGAGTGACAAGAACTGCACACAGCACTGTAAAAGTAGCTTAAAGAAAGTTTTATACTGATGCATCACAAGCTCCCAACAAATGATGAAGACAAGTATGTCATATTTACTATTCCATATTGCTTCTGCTTCTTTCAGAGAGTAATGGGCTTGCTCCACAAGATTTCTCTGTACATCTACACTCCAAAGAGTTCTAACATTGACTGTATATTTCCTCTTATATTTGATGCTCCGAAGGGCAACACTTCACACTTGTTTGGATTAAACTCTACCTGCCATTTCTCTGCTCATATTCCCAAATGGTCTATAAACCTGCTGTATCTTTTGACATCCTTCTTTAATATCCACAATTCCTCCATTTTTTTGGTTTACATTTGCTCTAAGCACAGCTGGTTATAAATTTGGAAATCCAAAATTTAAAAAAAAAACAGAGGATGCGGGATGCATAAGCAGGTCAGCAGCATCAACGGGGAAAAGCTACCCAAGGTTATTGTTTATTTATTTATTGAGATACAATGCAGGAAAGGATTTGGCACTTTGAGCTATGCTGCCCAACAATCCCCCAATTTAATCATTGCCTAATCATGGGACAATTTGCAATGACCAATGAACCTATCAACCAGCATGTCTTTGGACTGTGGGAGGAAGCAGAAGCACCTGTAGGAAACCCACACAGTCACAGGAAGAACGAACAAACTCCTTACAAGCAGCAGCAAGAACTGAACTCAGGTCACCTGTACTGTACAGAATTGTACGAACCACTATGATACCCTGTCACCTGACCTTTCTGATCTTCGACCTTGTGTCAGAGCCCAAAAAGGGAGGAAATTAATTTTCCATTGCAGGGAAGATGAGGGAGGGGTGGGTAGAACAAAAGGAATATTTCTGATAGGATGAGAACAAATAGATGATTATGGCAGTTAGAAGCAAATAATTATTCTTTGTCTCTGTAACATGTTGCTAACAGCAGGGATTTGGGATTTTCCCAGCAGACAAAACTATACCAAGAGTAATAAATCAGGATTCAGTCTGAGCCAAATCGAGAATATGAGTCTGCATGAACAAAAATTAGTCAGTGGGGATAATGGATTTAAATTGGAGGAGAAGAACGTTTTAATGTAGTGGAGTTTTGGAACAAATAGTTTATCTTTGTAACAGCTATCCAGAAGTTTAAAGAAACAAGGAATGGAATTTTAAAAGCAAAAAATCAATCTCTAACTCCAAGAAAACAGATGTCAATTATAACTGTGAGGACAGGAGGAAAAAGGCAGGAGTCAGATCTACTGTATGGCCAATCTCATTCTTGAAATTCCAAAGCTTTTACCCGGGAAGATTACCTCTCATTCTTCTAAAATCAATTGGTCCTTATCTGTTCAACCTTTTTCACTGAACAAGATGTCACCTTCCCACCAGCTTAAACTAGTCTGGATATTCTCCTCTGACCTCTCTCATTAACAAGGTATTTTCTCTCACAGAACTGCCACTCACTGGATATTTTTTCTGGGTTTTTTTTTGCACCATTCTCTATAAACTATTATTTGTGAAAATCCCAGCAGATCCGTAGTTTCTGAGATACTCAAACCACCCCGTCCGGCACCAAAGCCACTTAGATCACATTTTTCCCCATTTTGATGTTTGGTCTGAACAACAACTGAAACTCTTGACCGTGTCTGCATGCTTTTATGCATTGAGTTGCTGCCACATGATTGGCTGAAAGGATATTTGTATTAATGCGCAGATGTACAGGTCTACTTAATAAAGTGGCCACTGTGTGTAGAGTTAAAGCTGTGATTGGATCAGTGATGATTTGATTGAATAAAAGAGTGTGCAGGAGTGTCCATATGATCTTCTCCCATTGCTATTGCTTATCCTCTCAAGTCCTTATCAGGACAAAATTAAGACATTACAATAAGACCAACTTTGCAACTCAAATTTTTTTCTAATGCACAAATTCATTATACAAAATTGTCCCAATTGGTGCACAACTAAATATTGGGAGAGAACACCTTGCAGCCATAAAAAAATTGTAATAAAATTCCATTCCAAGCAAATACTCAAAAGCTTCGTCAAAAAGATCGCTTTTAAGGGATATGCTGCCTGGATTAGAGGGCATGTCTTATAGGTTGGGTGAGCCAGGGCTATTCTTTTTGGAGCAAAGGAGGATGAGAGGTGACTTGATAGATGCATACAAGATGACAAGAGGCATACATCGAGTGGACAGCCAGAAATCTTTTTCCCCAGTTTGGAAATGGCTAATATGAGAGGGCATAATTTTAAGGTGAATGGAGGAAAGTGGAGAGGGATGTCAGCGCTAGTTTTGTACACAGTGAATGGTAGGCTGCCAAGGGTGGTGGTAGAATCAATATATCAGGGGTATTTCAGACAGTCTTTGATAGGCACATGGTTCAAAGAAAAATGAAGGGTGATATGAGAGGGCAAAATTAAATTGATATCAGGGTAAATTAAGAGGTCGGCACAACATCGAAGTGCCTGAATTGTGCTGTACTGTTCTATGTTCCAAGTAAAAGTGAGGAAGAGAGCACAGGTATGCAGAGGTGGGAATTCGAGTTTGTGGACTGAGGAAACTGAAGTCACATCTGTCAGGGGTTGAACAATAAGTCTTGGGAGGCACAAAAAGTTAAAAATGGAGGAAAATAGATGTCATGAAGTTAGTTCATGTCCATTTACAGAGATGAGGAAAGGAGTGTGTACTGCATCTCCACCTGTGAGCTAAGCATTACCAATTCTACTTATGACATTAGTTTTATTTTTCTGATGAACTTTCAGAAGTATCATTGTATTGATTTCAGTTGCAAGAGTAACAATAAAAATAATTAAAAGCAACATGCTAGGATTTTAAAAAATCTAGGAATATTGCAGCAAGTTCTGCAATGTCGTTAATATTTTGATTATGCATATAGTAATTTATTGTTTAAACTACAACACAAAGCTTTCTGCTTCTTAAATGGACTTGTCAGTTTATTGTACATAAATAGACCTTCTTCAATGAGAGGCACAGGCTCGGAAAGATGCATGAGAATCTATAAATCATCCTTCCTATGATGTTATCAGGGAAAATCATAGGCTGGAGATTACACACATTGTGACTGCCAAACAAACCAACGGCACAAGGAAAATGGGGGAAGCATGTCCCAATTGTATTAACTGCACATACTTGGAATAAAGTCTAATCTGAGGAAAAATGTGTTAGATGAGTGAGAGAAGAAAATACTCCAGCTTCACTACTCTGTGCTGATTAAAATGTCAAGCCGGATTAAAGCACTGAAGCCCGAGAGCAGAAAAATAAAACTGGTATTAGCCCACTACTCCATGCCAGCAAAGACCGCCACCCGAGACCATTCCACCTGTCTGCACTTGACCTGACTCCCTCTTTTCTCATTACTACCGTTGGGTGAGAATTGCAGGAGTCTTGAGTCCCAGCCGCTCGGTTCGGAAGCAGTTGTTACCCCGCAGCCAGTGGGCTGCTGGTCCGGCTTCACTCGCCTTAGCAGCGAACTAACACCACAGCCTGTAGATTCACGTTCAGCGACTCTGCACCTCACGTCCTAGGTGAAATTTGTTTACTTTTTTATTATTTGCATGATTTGTCCTCTTTTGCACATCGTATGCTTGTTGTGTGTGTTTTTTTCATGGATCTATTGTGCTTCTTTGATTGGCCTAATCTCAAATAGTGACAAAGCGGCCTACAGAGAGGAAGCCATCACCCTGACACAGTGGTATCATGAAAACAACCTCTCCCTCAACGTCACAAAAACAAAGGAGCTGGTTGTGGACTACAGGAGGAATGGAGACAGGCTAACCCCTATTGACATCAATGGATCTGGGGTTGAGAGAGTAAACAGCTTTAAGTTCCTTGGCATAAACATCACCGAGGACCTCACGTGGTCTGTACATACCGGCTGTGTGGTGAAAAAAACTCAATAGTGCCCCTTTCACTTCAGACAGTTGAAAAAGTTTGGTATGCGCCCCCAAATCCTAAGAACTTTCTACAGGGGCACAATTGAGAGCATCCTGACTGGCTGCATCACAGCCTGGTATGGGAACTGTACCTCCCTCAATCGCAGGATTCTGCAGAGAGTGGTGCGGACAGCCCAGTGCATCTGTAGTTGTGAACTTCCCACTATTCAAGACATTTACAAAGACAGATGTGTAAAAAGGGCCCGAAGGATAGTTGGGAACCTGAGTCACCCCAACCATAAACTGTTCCAGCTGCTACCATCTGGGAAACGGTATCACTGTCATGGTCTGGTCTGTTGACTACTCACTTCAGTTAATTTCCTTTACCCCGTGTTCCACCGGGTTCCTTGATTAGGGCACCTGATCCTCATCTGAACCGGCAACATAAAAACTCCAGCTTACATCTAGTCGCTGCCGGTTCGTCATCTCAGCAGTGCAGCAATGCTCGTTCTGAGCCGCCAAGAATAAGTGACCGTCTCCCGAACCACCAAGAATAAGTGACCGTCTCCCGAGCCACCAAGAATAAGTGACCGTCTCCCGAACCACCAAGAATAAGTGACCGTCTCCCGAGCCACCAAGAATAAGGGACTGTCTTCATGAGCTTCTCCATGTCAAGATCCCTCCTGTTTGTTTTTCTCGTCTTGTGTTTGGCTGAGTATTGCAGGCCATTTGCCGCTGCTCCGAGCCGCGATATGAATTGTCTGTCATCGTTTGTTTTTGTCATCTTGTGTCCGGCTGAATATAAGAGCCACATTGTAGTATCCTGCCACTCTCTGTAAAGAGCTTGGACATTCTCCCGTGACCATATGGATTTTGTCCAGGTGCTCCGGGTTCCTCCCACACACCAAAAATGTAAAGATTAGTAGTTTAGTTGGTCAGATGGGTGTAATTGGGTGGAGCAGGCTCTTTGGCCAAAAGGATTTCAAAATAAATTAATAATAAATAGTAATGTAAATACCTGATCAGACAATCATGTGGCAACATCTTAATGCAAAAAAAAACATGCAGACATTATCAAGAGGTTCAGTCGTTGTTCAGACCATATATCAGAATGCATAAGAAACGTGATGTAAATGACTTTAACTGTGGAATGATTGTTGGTGCCAGATGGGGTGGTTTGAGTATCTCAGAAACTCCTGATCCCCCTTGAATTTTCACACTCAACCATCTCTAGAGTTTACAGAGATCGGTGAGAAAAACAAAAATAAACATCCAGTAAGCAATAGTTCTGTGAGCAAAAATGCCTTGTTAATGAGAGAGGACGGAGGAGAATGGCCAAACTAGTTCAAGCTGACAGAAATGGGACAGTAACTCAAATAACCACACATTACAACAGTGATGAGAATTGCTGAATGCACAACACGTCAAACCTCGAAGTGGGCCACAAACATATACTCAGTGGTCACTATATTAAGTATTTCCTGTACCTAGTAAAATGGCCATTGAGTGTACTTTGGTTAGGGATTTATTAATTATACCATTACAGCTGTAGTCACTTTGTTAACCTGAAAAATGTAATTGGGCCTAAACTTGTCCACATTTGTGAACTTAATACCAGTTTGCCACTAATTGTTTGGACTTGTCAGTAAATGTCATGACAGGAAGGGAAATAATTGAGGCTTTTGATAACTTTTGCCAGAAATCATTAACAATTTGAATGTAGTAAATCTATTGGACATTTGATTAATGCATTATGTCACGCTCCTATTAACTGCCGCAAAGACAATTGCACAATGAACCAGTGAAGTTTGTTGGGGAATGAAGTCACTGGCACTTCATATCCAATGACGAAAGAGAGGCTGAAGTTATGTACAGTCCAGAACAATTTCATGGAATATTGCACAGTGAAATTATTCACAAGATTGGCATGAAAGAAACGCTGCTACATGGCCCTGATAAATGTTGAACCTCACATAACACATCCTTCTAATCTCTTCAATTCATGTGAATAACTATTACATCATACTGAGAGAGTGAGCAGCTTCAAGTTCCTGGGTGTCAATATCTCTGAGGATCTAACCTGGTCCCAACATATCAATGCAGATATAGAGAAGGCAAGACACCAGTTATATTTCATTAGGAGTTTGAGGTGATTTGGTTTGCCACCTAAAACATTCAGAAACTTCTAAATATGTACCAGGGAGAGCTTCCTGACGGATTGTATCACTGTCTGGTTTTGGGGGGTGGGGGGTGGGGCTACTACACAGGATTGTAAGAAGTGACAGAAAGTTGTAAAATTAGTCAGCTCCATTGTGGTCCTAGCCTCCATAGTATCCAAGACATCTTCAAGGAGTGGTGCCTCAGAAAGGAGGCATCCATTATTAAAGACCCCCATTACCTTGAGCCAGCCCTATTCTTATTGTTACAGTCAGGTAGTAGGTACAGAAACCTGAAGGTATGCACTCAGTGATTCAGGAACAGCTTCTTCCTCTCTGCTATACAATCTCTAAATGGACGTTGAACCCATGAACACTAGCTCACTTTTATTTTTTTGTTTTTGTACTAATTTTAATTTAACTATTTAATATGTATATATATACTCACTGCAATTGATTTATTAATTTTATATTTATCATGTACTGCACTGTACTGCTGCTACTAAGTTAACAAATTCCATGACATATGCCGGTGATATTAAACCTGATTCTGATTCTGGTTCTGACATTGTTTTGCCTGATATCTATAATTTGTTACTTTCTGAGTGTAAACACCACAGTCACACTATTTATACATTCTTGGGCACGGTCCTTGTGCATAATTTAATTGAACAAAATGAGCGCCACAATAGTGTAGTGGTTAGCGCGATGCTATCACAGCTTGGGGCGTTCTGGAGGTCAGAGTTCAATTCTGTAAAGAGTTTGTATGTTTTCCTTGTGAACAACGCGGGTTTTCCTCCAGTTTCCTCCCACAGTCCAAAGACGTAACAGTTAGTTGATTAATTGGTCTTTGTAAATTGTCCTGTGATTAGACTAGGCTTAACGTAGGTGGGTTGTTGGGCTGGAAGGGCCTGTTCCATGCTGTATCTCCAAATAAAAATACAACAAATAAAATAAAATGGCTCATTCACCTGGAGAGACAATCTTCATAATCAGCTTGCAGTCACAACAAGAAGTTGCTTTTAACATAGAAAAATATTTAAAGGCATTTCACAAGATTGAAACCAAACATAATTTCATTTTGAGCCTTATTAGAGCAGAAAATCAGAAGCTTGACAAAATATATAGATTTTCAGGGGTGTGTTAAAGGGAGAAACAGGATTAAGAAAAAAGGGGTGTGGAGGTAGGAATTGCAGAGTGCTGGCCTGAGGAATCTGAAGACATGATAAATCTTGGGAAGCACAGGAGGTTAACATTAAAGAACACAGATGTAATGAAGGGTTGTTGGATCAATCCAATTTACAGAGATGAGGAAAGGCAAAGAGGGTGTACTATGCTTTAAACTTCATTTAAGCATTACTTATTTTATTTCTAAACACCAGTTACATCAGTTATATCTACTGATAAATTTTCAGGGGTAGCATGATATTCTTAATTCAATTTGACTTAAAGTGCAAGAGTGGTAATAAATATGATTGAAAACAGCATGCCAAGATCAAAAGCAACGGGAAACAGTGCAACATAGAACTGTAGTTCACTGTAGTGAGTTCTGTTAACATCATCAATTTATGTAGTATTGTAGAGCGGTCAGCAGTAGGCCCTCCTATTTGAATTACTACATACTTTACAATGATGGTGTTCACCTAATGATTCAAAACAAGCGCTCCATGATTCTAATTCAATTGCAATGAATGAATAACTGTACGCTTTAAGTCAGAAAGGCATGCAAACAAGAGGGGAATTAAAAATGGCAATTCTGAGTTAGCGGTGGCAGATTTGACGGCATTCCTACCTCTGAATGAGAAGGCTGTAGGTCCAGCTCCAAAACCAGAAATGTGAGTACCTTTATTAATGATCTATTGTAATGTAGAACTGTGTGAACTGCCTTTGGGATGAAATGCTAAACTGTGACCCACGCTCTTCCCTGAGATGGATGCAAATTATTCCCAATAACTTTGTCCTATCCTAACGAAGAGCAAGGCAAAATCTGAATTAAGATCATCATGCTACAACTGAAAATCTCGGTAGAGCAGGGATGAGAGAGATCGCTTTACAGCACCAGCAGTCACTGATCGGGGTTCGATTCCCGTTGCTGTCTAAGAGGAGCTTGTTCATTCTTCGCAGGACTGTGTGGGTTTCCTCTGGGTGCACTGGTTTCCTCCCACATTCCAAAGACTTATGTTTAGGTTAGTGAGTGGTGGGCATGCTATATTGGTCCCAAAAATGTGTTTGCACTTGCAGGCTGTCACCAGCACATTGCAAAGCGATGGTGCATTTCAAAGTACATGTAGTAATTTAAACTAATCTCCTTACATATTCCCCTGTCACGATCACTAAAATTGACTGATAATCACAACTTCAGAGTTTGTGGGAGTTTTCTGTGTGCACACTAATTATCACATTTCCAATATTACCGCAATGGCTGCAGAATATGGCTTGGATATTGAACCTGTTGCCAAAGCACCCATCAAATGACAAAAGATTGTAATTGTTTCTGCATCAAGTCAGGTGTTAAATTTACCATCACTCTCCTGACACTCCCCTTATGGTCATTGCAAGAGTTCAGATGCTTGTAAATTATATCCTGATGTTCAAGGACCCAAACTTTCTTTCAGGATAAAGTAACATTTTATTTGACCTTCTGATTTAGTCTCACATTGTAACTTCCATTGTATCGGACAAACAAATATAGATTGGGTGTCTACTTTGCTGACAGTTCTTTTGTTTACTAGTGTGACCTTGAGCTTCAGTCATTTGTTACTTTAATTCTCTACGCAACACCATTCCAAACTGTCCACCTTTGGCTTCCCATATGGTTCTAATGAAACTCAATATAAAATGGGGAACAGCACCTCATCTTCTGTTTTTACAAGTATAGACACCTGGACACAACAATAAATTCAACAATTTCAGATAATCAACTATTCCAACATTATTCTCTCCTTTCTCATATACGATCCCTGCTTGCTTTCTCCTCCACTAGAAATTTCAAATTTTACTTGAGTTCTCCTTTTTACAACTCCACTAAACATCTTTATCAGTATCTGACAAAATGAGAATGCTCTAAGATCGAGGGGACACAGATGGCATTTATGAAAAGAAAACCAACTTTGACTAGTCAACTACAGTTCTTTAAAGATTCACTGAATAGAAGCAGGGGTTCCGAACCTAAGGTCCATGGACCCCTTACCTAATTGTATTATTCCATGGCATAAAAAAGGTTGGGAACCCCTGTAGTAAATAAAGGGGAACTAGTGAATTTGATATATCTGGATTTCTAAAATACTTGAGAATTGATTAACAGAGTCAAAATACATGCAATAGAGGGTAATATTTTTTGTGGATTGCGAACTGGTTAGCAGATAGAAAATGAAAAGTATAAACATACAGAACTTTCTCTGGTTGGTGGGTTATGACTGATGGACTCCAGCAGGATCTCAACATATGAGCTGTGATTAAGTAGGATCGGCCTCTATTTAGCTGCAGAAGAATAAGTAATTATCTAGTTGACACATACTGTACAAAATTCTTCGAGTACTTGAGAGAGTATATACAGGAAGGATGTTTCGTTGGCAAAGAAAAATAAAATTCAGCATGTGTCTCAGAATAAGGGATTGGCCTATTATCTCACTTCAAATTGCCCAAAGGTGGTGAATCTCCAGTATTCTTTACTCTGGAATGCAGTGGAGGACTGACAGGATGCTGTTCATCGACTATAGCTCAGCATTTAATGCCATCATTCCCACAATTCTGATTGAGAAGTTTCAGAACCTGGGCCTCTGTACCTCCCTCTACAATTGGATCCTCGACTTCCTAATTGGAAGATCACAATCTGTGCAGAATGGTGATAACATCTCCTCCTCGCTGACGATAAACTCCTGGCGCACCTCAGGAATGTGTGCTTAGCCCACTGCTCTACTCTCTCTATACCCATGACTATGTGGCTAGGCATAGCTCAATTACCATCTATAAATTTGCTGATGATATAACCACTGTTGGTAGAATCTCAGGTGGAGAAGAGAGGGCATACAGGAGCGAGATATACCAACTAGTGGAGTGGTGTCGCAGCAACAACCTGGCACTCAACATCACTAAGGCGAAAGAGCTGATTGTAGACTTCAGGAAGACGAAGGAAAACATATCAATCCTCATAGAGGGATCAGAAGTGAAGAGAGAGAACAGTTTCAAGTTCTTGGGTGTCAAGATCTCTAAGGATCTAATCTGGTCCTAACATATTGACATAGTTATAAAGAAGGCAAGACAGTGACTATAGTTCATTAGGAGTTTGAAGAGATTTGGCATGTCACCAAATACACTCAAAAACTTCTATATATGTACTGTGGAGAGCATTCTGACAGGCTGCATCATTGTCTGGTACGGAGGGACTACTGCACAGGACCGAAAGAAGCTGCAGAGGGTTGTAAATTTAGTCTGTTTCACCTTGAGTACCAGCCTACAAAGCACCCAGGACATCTTCAAGGAGTGGTGTCTCAGAAAGGCAACGTCCATTATTAAGGACCTCCAGCACCCAGGGAATGCCCTTTTCTCACTGTCACCATCAGGTAGGATGTACAGAAGCCTGAAGGCACACACTCAGCAATTCAGGAACAGCTTCTTCCTCTCTGCCATCCAATTCCTAACTGGACATTGAACCCTTGAAGACTACCCTCACTTTTTAATATATATTAGTTCTGTTTTTTCCACATTTTAAAATTCATTCAATATGCATATATTGTAATTGATTGATTTATTTATTTATTATTATTATATTTTTTTCCTTCCATATTATGTATTGCATTGAACTGCTGCTGCTAAGTTAACAAAACAAATTTCATGACACATGCAAGTGATAAACCCGATGCTGATCCTGATAACGGCAAAGCAGATTTACTCTGTCCTGATTTCTTAAATTTTTATATTCATACTTGTTTTTATTGGCACCACCAGTATTTGAGTTTTTCAAACTCATTTCCCTCTTTTGTTCTCCCTCTCCATCCCAATTTTTCAACAATTTGGAAGCATTGTTTTATTTCTAACATTTCCTTGTCCTGATAAAAATGAGAATGGCACAGTTAAGTAGGGCATGGCACTGTAGCATACTGCCTAGCATTACTCTTTAGAACGCCGGCGATTAGTGTTCAATTTCTGCCGACATCTGCCTTTTGTACATTCTCCCCGTGACTGCGTAAATTTTCTCCAGAAACTATGGTTTCCTCCCACATTCCAAAGACCAACGCGTTATTAATGGTTAGTAAGTTATGAGCATGTTATGCTTGTGCCAGAATTTTCAGGTTGTCCCCTGCACATCCTCAGTCTGTGTTGTGTGCTGATGCAAATGACACATTTCACTCTACGTTTTGATATTTTGATGTATGTGTGACAAATAAAGTTAACCTTTAAGATCTTTAAGAAAAGTCATTGACCTGAAACTTTAACAGAGCTTCTTTCTCTATAGTTGTTTTCTGACCTGCTGTGTGGCAAATATGGCTTCCAAAGAGCTATGATGTGGAAGAACACAGTCTTGTCTCATGTATATATAGCCACTTCCCAATGCTATTCAGTGGCACAAACCACTGGGAGGTAAAGGCTGGTGAATCTGTTCGCCATTGAAGTATCTCCCACTCAGGTGGATAAACACAGCAATTCTGTGATCATTGTGGGAAAACACAGAGATGCTTATGTAGTCATTCCGTGTACTAAAGGTGAATCTGGCAGATGCTGTGAGTTCTCAATGTTATATGGAGGACTCTTTAACACAATCTAGTGTGAGATTTGCTCCTAGACATTCTGTGGCATGAATATGTAAGAAACAGATGCCAGAGTAAGTTTTTTGGTCCCTCGTGTCTGTTTCACCATCATGGTAATCTTCTAGCGCATCTGCACTTTCCTGTACGAACCCATATCCCCAGATTCTTTTAACATCTAAAAATATATTGATCTTTGCCTTGCACTAATTTAACAAGTAAGCCACCACACTCCTCTTGGTTTGAAGAACTCCAAAGGTTTCTTGGGAGAAGGAAGTTCCTGTCTCTCATGAATGGCCAACCCCTTATTTTGTGAATATGGTGCCTATTTCTCGACATTTTCTCCAAGGAAACGTGAACACTGCATCAATCCTTTGAAACCTTGTAATTACATTGTATGTTCTAAATTAATCCAAATTGAAGAGAGCACAGCTCTTGTCATCCTAATATCCCCTCACGTGATAAACTCAGCATCTCAAGAATCAATCTGGTGATCCTTCACTACATTTCCTATGACTAAAATATACTCTATATTCCCTTATTTATTTTATTTTATGTATTTATAGATCCAGAATGGAACACGACCTTCCAGTTCAATGAGCCGTACCGCCCAGCAACCCACATTTAATCCTAACCTAATTGCGGGACAATTTACAATCACCAAATAACCTTCTAACTGGTCCATCTTTTGGATTGTGAGAGGAAACCGGAGCACCAGGAGGAACCCTACATGCTCCCGGGAAGGACGACCAACTTCTTACAGATATGCCAGAATTGAACTCCAGCGTCCCGAGCTGTAATAGCAGCATGCTCAGTGCCATGCTTCCATGGCACCCCGGATCAGATCTGGAATATTTCTCTAGTAATACCCAAGGATCAAGTTTGGTTTAATGTGGAGTATTGAAGGCCAGGCTGAGAGCATATCCGAAAATGATAAGATGCCAGACAGTGATTCTACAGCACACTAAGCAGCAATGACAGTATTCAATTGATAGAATAAGCAAATGCATAATCACCCAGACCCTGCAGTTTTATCACATCCAAGTACAAATGGAGGTGAGCAATTAAACAGCTGATGGAAGCCGGATACACCAAGAATCTACCTGTCCTCAACACTAAAGACAAAGCAAACAATGATCTCCAGCCATAATCACAATAGGTCTTCAGCTAATTCATTAACAAAGAGCAGTGAAAACATGCCTTCAAAGAGAATATACAGTATAATTGACAGTGATCTAAACGTAACCAAAAAAATGACTGAAATTCTTAATGGGGGGATGGGGCCTACCTTCTCTCAGAGATTATTATTTTGCAGCACAGTTGAGAGCTGTGATATGTTGGTGTAACCCATCATATGACATTGAGGAGCGGGTACTTCCCATACTCATACAAGCAATTTTGGCTGATAACAACCTGCAAAGGTACATAAATACTATTGATAACCCATGGGTGAAATTGACTCTTAAAATATGGAGAACTACTATAAAAGAATATAATCTAGAAGGAGATATTGCAATTCTTAAATGGTGTGCATATGACTCGGATTTTACACCAAATAAATTGGATGCTAGATTTAAGGACTGGACAGCTAAAGGAATAACAGTTCTTTGCAACATAATGAAAGAAGGAACACTGTTCAGTTTTGAAATGCTTAAAGAGAAACACTTATTAGAAAAACAAGATTTTTATCGGTATTTACAGATGTGACAATATGTTAATAAGATGTTTAAAAATGTAACCAAGGCAAATACATGCTTGATAGAGCTCTTTAGAAAAGCATATAATTCAGATAATGGTAGTAGAATCATTTCAAGCATGTATAAGGGGTTGTCAAATCTTAAAACACATTCGACTTCATACATTAAAACAAAATGGGAGAAGGAAGGAGGGATAATTAAATCTGAGGAAGAATGGACACCAATATGGAGATATCAATGGAAGTGTATCAATTCACAGAAATGGAGGGAGTTTGGATGGAAAAACTTGATAAGGTATTTTATTACACCCTCTCAGAAATCCCATTATGATAGTAACCTCCCTGCTTGCTGGAGAAATTGTGGAAATCAAAATAAAAATCATTATCATATTTTTTGGGACTGCCCTGTTATCAAAAACTATTGGAGGGGGATACACAATGCCCTATAAGACATCCTTAAATGTGAAATACCCTTAGAAAGTAAGACCATATATTTTGGATATATACCTCAAGAATGGTTGAAAAGAGATAAATATTTAATGAATATACTGTTGGTGGCTGGTAAAAAGACTCTTACTAGGAAATGGTTATCACAGGAGAGCCCAACTTTAAATACATGGATGGAAATTACAATGGATGTTTACAAAATGGAGAAGGTAACAGCATCTGTTAACCATAAGCTGGAACAATTTGATTCACACTGGGAAAAATGGTTTAACTACATAATGCCTCATAGGCCTGATTTTATTCTCACAAATCAATGAATCTGTTGTAAAAAAAAATCACTCCCTACTTGTACATAGTTCTTCCCTTTTGCTTGTTTTTTTTCCTTTCCACTCTTTTCTATAAGTGTGTACCTCAGATAAATACTTTATGGAGATTTGTGATATATATGATTATATGATATATATGTACAATGTCTGAAATACATCTTATGGAAATGTTTGTTTGATGATGAACTTCAATAAAAAATAAATTACAAAAAAAGGAAAAAAAATAAATTCTTAATACAAGATGCTACGAGGAACCAAGTGTTAATGCTGAACTTTTCAAACAGACTTCTTAGCCTGAAATAACATCTTGAAATATTTCTTTATAACCATATAACCATATAACAATCACAGCACGGAAACAGGCCATTCCGGCCCTCCTAGTCCGTGCCGAACTCTTAATCTCACCTAGTCCCACCTACCCGCACTCAGCCCATAACCCTCCACTCCTTTCCTATCCATATACCTATCCAATTTTACCTTAAATGACACAACTGATCTGGCCTCTACTACTTCTACAGGAAGCTCATTCCACACAGCTATCACTCTCTGAGTAAAGAAATACCCCCTCGTGTTTCCCTTAAACTTTTGCCCCCTAACTCTCAAATCATGTCCTCTCGTTTGAATCTCCCCTACTCTCAATGGAAACAGCCTATTCACGTCAACTCTATCTATCCCTCTCAACATTTTAAATACCTCGATCAAATCCCCCCTCAACCTTCTACGCTCCAATGAATAGAGACCTAACTTGTTCAACCTTTCTCTGTAACTTAAGTGCTGAAACCCTGGTAACATCCTAGTAAATCGTCTCTGCACTCTCTCTAATTTATTGATATCTTTCCTATAATTCGGTGACCAGAACTGTACACAATATTCCAAATTTGGCCTTACCAATGCCTTGTACAATTTTAACATTACATCCCAACTTCTGTACTCAATGCTCTGATTTATAAAGGCCAGCGTTCCAAAAGCCTTCTTCACCACCCTATCTACATGAGACTCCACCTTCAGGGAACTATGCACTGTTATTCCTAGATCTCTCTGTTCCACTGCATTCCTCAATGCCCTACCATTTACCCTGTATGTTCTATTTGGATTATTCCTGCCAAAATGTAGAACCTCACACTTCTCAGCATTAAACTCCATCTGCCAACGTTCAGCCCATTCTTCTAACCGGCATAAATCTCCCTGCAAGCTTTGAAAACCCACCTCATTATCCACAACACCTCCTACCTTAGTATCATCAGCATACTTACTAATCCAATTTACCACCCCATCATCCAGATCATTTATGTATATTACAAACAACATTGGGCCCAAAACAGATCCCTGAGGCACCCCGCTAGTCACCGGCCTCCATCCCGATAAACAATTATCCACCACTACTCTCTGGCATCTCCCATCTAGCCA
This sequence comes from Hemitrygon akajei, assembly GCF_048418815.1. Classification (NCBI taxonomy): domain Eukaryota; kingdom Metazoa; phylum Chordata; class Chondrichthyes; order Myliobatiformes; family Dasyatidae; genus Hemitrygon; species Hemitrygon akajei. Next base: position 149,499,086 of record NC_133131.1, read on the forward strand.
CTGTTGAATCCATTTTATTACTCCAGCACTAATACCTAACGACTGAACCTTCTTAACTAACCTACCATGTGGAACTTTGTCAAAGGCCTTGCTGAAGTCCATATAGACTACATCCACTGCCTTACCCTCGTCAACATTCCTCGTAACTACTTCAAAAAATTCAATAAGGTTTGTCAAACATGACCTTCCACGCACAAATCCATGCTGGCTACTCCTAATCAGATCCTGTCTATCCAGATAATTATAAATACTATCTCTAAGAATACTTTCCATTAATTTACCCACCACTGATGTCAAACTGACAGGTCTATAATTGCCAGGCTTACTTCTAGAACCCTTTTTAAACAATGGAACCACATGAGCAATACGCCAATCCTCCGGCACAATCCCCGTTTCTAATGACATCTGAAAGATCTCCGTCAGAGCTCCTGCTATCTCTACACAAACTTCCCTCAAGGTCCTGGGGAATATCCGGTCAGGACCCGGAGATTTATCCACTTTTAAATTTCTTAAAAGCGCCAGTACTTCCACCTCTTTAATTGTCATAGGTTCCATAACTTCCTTACTTGTTTCCCACACCTTACACCATTCGATATCCTTCTCCTTAGTGAATACCGAAGAGAAGAAATCGTTCAAAATCTCTCCCATCTCCCTCGGCTCCACACATAGCTGACCACCCTGATTCTCTAAGGGACCAATTTTATCCCTCACTATCCTCTTGCTTTTAATATAACTGTAGAAGCCTTTCGGATTTACTTCCACCTTATTTGCCAAACCAAACTCGTAACTTCTTTTAGCTTTTCTAATCTCTTTCTTAAGTTTCCTTTTACATTCTTTATATTCCTCGAGCAATTCCTTTACTCCATGCTGCCTATATCTATTGTAGACATCCCTCTTTTTTCGAACCAAGTTTCTAATATCCCTTGAAAACCATGGCGCTTTCAAACCTTTAATCTTTCCTTTCAACCGAACAGGAACATAAAGATTCTGTACCCTCATAATTTCACCCTTAAATGACCTCCATTTCTCTATTACATCCTTCCCATAAAACAACTTGACCCATTCCACTCTCTCTAAATCCCTGCGCATCTCCTCAAAGTTAGCCTTTCTCCAATCAAAAATCTCAACTCTAGGTCCAGTCCTGTCCTTCTCCATAATTATATTGAAGCTAATGCTATTGTGATCACTGGACCCGAAGTGCTCCCCAACACATACATCTGTCAGCTGACCTATCGCATTCCCTAACAGGAGATCCAACACTGCCCCATCTCTAGTCGGTACTTCTATGTATTGTTGCAAAAAGCTATCCTGCACACATTTCACAAACTCTAAACCATCCAGCCCTTTTACAGAATGAGCTTCCCAATCTATGTGTGGAAAATTAAAATCTCCCACAATCACCACCTTGTGTTTACTACAAATATCTGCTATCTCCTTACACATTTGCTCTTCCAACTCACGCTCCCCATTAGGTGGCCTATAATACACTCCTATCAGTGTTACTACACCTTTCCCATTCCTCAATTCCACCCAAATAGCCTCCCTAGAGGAGCTCTGTAATCTATCCTTCCAAAGCACCGCCATAAGATTTTCTCGGACAAGCAATGCAACACCTCCTCCTCTGGCCCCTCCTACTCTATCACACCTGAAGCAACTAAATCCAGGAATATTTAGTTGCCAATCACACCCTTCCTGCAACCATGTTTCACTAATAGCTACAACATCATAATTCCATGTATCAATCCACACTTTAAGCTCATCCACCTTTCTTACAATGCTCCTAGCATTAAAATAGATACATTTAAGATACTCTCCACCTCCTCCTCTCTTTTCATCCCTAGCAAGTGCAAGCTTTTCTTCTAGATCCCTGTTTTGTGACAATGTCATCAAACCTATACATATACTGTCTATCTGTCCTGCTGAAGGGTCTCGGCCTGAAACATCAACTATACTCTTCTCCATAGGTGCGGCCTGGCCTGCTGAGTTCCTCCAGCAATTTGTGTCTGTCGCTTGGATTTCCAACATCTGCAGATTTTCTCTTGTTTGTTACTGTGTATCTTGGCTGGCACGGACACATATGGGCTGAATGGTCTTTATCCAAGCTGGACAATTCTATAATTCTATAACTCTAAGTTATAAGACGTTGCATAAAAAAAAATGAAATGGTCCCAATTCACCTAAAGCTCCTTCAGCAGGCAGTTCTAAGTGTAAATATTGGTATACATTTGCAGCAGCATAGTTAGTGCACTGGATAGCGTAACACTATTCCAGAGCCAGCAACTCATGTTTAATTCTGTTGGTGTCTGTAAGGAGTTTGTACATTCTGTTCAAGACCACATGGGATTCCTATGGGTGCTTTGATTTCATTCCATATTCCAAAGACAAACAGATTAGTGTTAATTGGTTACATGGGTTTAATGAGATTGTTGAGCTGTTAGGACCTGTACCCTGCAGTATCTCTAAATAAAATAATTGCTAACAACCTTTAGAGTCGCAATAATCTCAAACCTTTCTACATCCAAACATCTTTAAACTTACAGTGGGATATCCAACGTTTGTAATTTGGACAAACAGGAAGAAAGTTGTATAATTAAAAGAGAAGGCTACCCCAATTAAATTGTTATGGGTGTGAATTGAATTGAATTGAATTGACTTTATTTCTTACATCCTTCACATACATGAGGAGTAAAAATCTTTACATTACGTCTCCATCTAAAAGTGCAATGTGCAATCATAGTAATTTATAATAAATAGAACAGTCAACATAAAATAGAGTACACTCAGATCAGCATGAGTTCATCAGTCTGATGGCCTGGTGGAAGAAGCTGTCCTGGAGCCTGTTGGTCCTCGCTTTTATGCTGCGGTACCATTTCCCAGGTGGTAGTAGTTGGAATAGATTGTGGTTGGGGTGACACAGGTCCCCAATGATCCTTCAGGCCCTTTTATCACACCTGTCCTTGCAAATGTCCTGAATCATGGGAAATTCACCACTACAGATGATCATACACACTCTGGCCACCTTATTAGGTAGTTCCTGTACGTAATAAAGTGGCAGTTGAATGTATGTCTGTGGTCTTCAGCTGCTGTAGCCCATCCACTTCTAATTTCAATGTGGTGTGCATTCAAAGATGCTCTTCTGCACACCAGCATTGTGACAATGTGTGGTCATTTGAGTTATTCTCACCTTTTAGAAAGTTAGAACCATTCTGGCCATTCTTCTCTACCTTCTCTCATTAACAAGGCATTTTTGCATACAGAAATGCCACTCATTGGATATTCTTTATGGTCTCTCACGTCATTCTCTGTAAACCTAGAAATTATTGTGAATGACATTTCCATACGATCAGCATTTTCTGATGTACTCAAACCTTCCCATCTGGCATCAACAATCATTCCACGGTCAAAGTCACTTAGATCATATTTCTTCTAACTCTGATGTTTAGTCTGAAAAACAGCCTCTTGATCATGTTTGCATTGAGTTGCTGCCACACGGTTGGCTGAATAGATATTTGCTTTAATGAGCAGGTGTACCTAATAAAGTGTCCACTTGGTGTAAGTAATGGCTCAGAGAGGGAGGAGGGAAATTTTAAGGAGTCATAAGCTGAACAACTTGAGTCTTGGTTGTAGTAAATTCTATTTAAAAATCATCA